>NW_015150796.1:508237-511065 GCF_000732505.1 Cyprinodon variegatus
GGTCTGAATCACTTGAGGGAGGCGTTATAGAGATTGATGACCACAGGTAGAAATGATTTTCTGTACTCATTCCATTGTAAGAATGTGGGGGCTTGTCCGGGATCTCTCTTTCTAGAGGAACCCCGAATTCCCACTTGGCGATGCCAGTCATCGGAGGATTTGATCTATCTTTTAAATTTTCCTGTTGGCCTAAGGCAGCAACCAACCCAACATCTATAATGAGAAACACTACAGATATAACCTACAACTGAAAAATTAAAGAGAATCTTTATTTTATGAGATCATCACCAAAAGCATTAACAATGCATGTACCTAATTTCCCAGGTTATAGTGACACAAAGATTAAGAGCTGGCTAAAAAAAATAAGACAAAGCTGCCCTTATGAACTCCTTGTGTCGTGATGCTAGTCATACTGGACATACAATGTATTTCTTCATGTTTTTTTTATATTTTTTTTGCGTATTTATTATCTGCAGTTACTTTACTTCTAATGCTCTAAATATGTTGGTTTGACAATGTATATTTTAGCTTGCTAGTCATTTAAAATATTGTGTTAATTATTTAAAACCCCTGAAGGGACAAGCATTCGAAATATATTGAAAACTCTAACCCATAACAGATCAGAAAAGGACCAGATCCATTGTTTTAATTCAGGTGATATGAAGAGTGGGCTCAGAAAAGACACAGCAAAGCAGGGACAGATCAGGGAGTTGCAGAACAGCAGGAAAATGCGACCGCCTCCGTCGAGAGTCAGGACAGAACAATAAAGAAAAGTTGTAGTAGTAATTTCCTGATGTGAAAAACTAATAGGAAAACTGCTATTAATTTATTTCCGTAACTAGCAACACAAGTTGCTTCATTATAGGATATATTTAATTCAACAGAAGCAATTTGTTTCTTCATCCAGGCATTTTAGAAAATCGACAATAGCACAATAAAATCTTTCTTATGGTTAGTAGAAAAACAACTTCAGTGGTAAGATAGAGTTTATTAATTGATATTCTGAAAATACCTAATATTTTCAAGTAAAATAACTTAGATGGCTACTACTCTAAGCTGGTACTCAATAAATAAACTGAATTTTACAGAATGTCTGGATGCATCTGATATGTACTGCATCGAATATGCTTTACAAAAGAGGGATGTAAGTCCAAACAGAGTGTTCGGGCTCCTTTAAAGGTGGAAACAAAAGAAATAAACATTTCCATTGTGCACAGTTTTATATTTTGAATCATGTTATGATTTTCCCACGAGTTTCCCATGAGTTCCCACAGACTGACAAGGGAGCATTCCGGTCGTCAAAAAATGTCAACTTTTGGCCATTTGGGTGTCAGAGCTGTAAATGTTTGAGCAAAAATAAATCATGGGAGTTTTTTGTTAGTGCACCAACACATCCTAGTTCACAGACAAACCCTTTAGCGCAAGTACAAGGGTAAGAACACTAAATCCTCCACCCTTCCCCAAACCCTGCAACCACCCCCCACCCCCACCCATCCCCAACTTATTAACTAAGGTAGAAACTGTGCAAAATCAGCATTAATGTAACAAATTATTGAGGTCTGGGAACAGTGGTGGTTAGAGAGTCTTACAGCTACTGGGAGGAAGGATCTGTGATAACACTCCCTGGTGCATTTAGGGTGTAGCAGTATGTCACTAAAGGAGCTCTCCAGTCCAGCACCAGTTTTATGCATGGGGAGGGAAACATTATCCAACAGAGATGTTAATTTAGTTAGGATCCTTTTGTTTCCCACCTTTACACATATTGAGATTGTTTTTTTGTGTCAAAGGACATTTTCAAACAAACTAATAACTTCTGTAAATAAACTGAAACCAATTATATTAATTAACTGATTTGTTACTTACTAATTTTAGTTAATTAATTTTAGTACAATGACATTGGTTAGTCCAGTCCAGTGGCTAAAGTACAATTCGTTTAGGACTCTCATGGTGATGTTTCCTTACTCACCTAGTGTACAAATCAGGAGGTGATTCTTCCGCACTAGTATTTATTGCTGCATGAACAAATCACAGTGTAATCCAATCATACATCTATTCATGTCTTAAATCACTGACTCAATCTGTAATTGAGTCAGTACTATCTCTAATGGGCAGTGACTTATTCAATAAAGGTTCAGAACATAATCTGTGAATGAGCCTTTTTTATAGGTAATTTTTGATTTTTTTTTCCCAATGGTATTAGTCCTTTTCTCATTTACGCCGCCTTTTTTCTAGTTGCCATGAATTCAAAATAAGGTAAAAGCCTGTAAATTCTTTCTGATGTTTATTACGCACTTTATATAAAGGAACATAAAAGGCTGTTATTCTTCAAAGATTAACAAACTTTGTAACTAAAAGTATGCTTATTGTCTATTGACTAAATGCTAACAAGCAGAAAATGTAGTTATATAGAATGGGACCACAGTCGCTGCCGTCAGGTTTATATAGCAGAACATGGAGTCTACCATAGCCATGTCTGCAGTACAGATATCCTCAATTCCCATTTTAATAATAATCCCCAAAGTTACATGAACTGAATGGTTCATGAACAAATTGTGCTAAAGAGCGGATTCTACCCATTCAGTTCACTCATAAGAGCTGCTTTCCCATCACTAACTAGTGAAATTTGAGAAAGCCTTATGACAATAGCTTAATTTACCTCAAATTGAGGCACAATTCTGAAAGATTTCTTTGTCTTTTTACCAGTCAGCTGTTAGACTGTAGCCATTTTGATTGTGTCGTTATGAAGTAACTTAGGCATCGTGTCATGATGGTTTTCAGAAAAGCCCAGTATGCAGAACACCACGGAAACGGATGAAAAGTTTAACAAG
>NW_015150796.1:512383-515768 GCF_000732505.1 Cyprinodon variegatus
ATGATAGCCTGAGGTGAGTGAAGACTTACAATTGAGTGCTGAACAGAAAGCCTTCCAGACTTGAGAAATGAACTGGGGTCCACGGTCCGAAAGAATTTCTTGAGGGATTTCATGAAGACGAAAGACGTGTTTAACGAGGAGCTGGGCGGTTTGAAAGGCCGTGGGAAGTTTCCTGAGGGGGATCAAATGGCAAGATTTTGAAAATCGGTCGACGATGGTAAAGATTGTAGACATACCTCGGGAGATGGGAAGACCAGTGACGAAGTCAATAGCGATGTGAGACCAGGGACGCGTGGGAACTGGAAGAGGATGCAACAGACCTGAGGGTGGTTGATGTGAAGTTTTGTTTTTGGCACAGGTAGAGCAAGCCAAAACATATTCCTTGACATCCTTGTGCAGGGTAGGCCACCAGAAACGTCTAGAGATTAAGGCGATGGTTCTGCTCACCCCCGGATGAGCGGAAAACTTGGCTGTATGCATCCACTGTATCAGGCGAGATCTGACTGAAGAAGGGACATAAGTTCGGTTTGGAGGACCGTTACCTGGGTCAGGTTCAGAGGCCAGGGCAGAGTTTATAAGGTCGGTGATTTCCCAGGTAACCACTCCAACAGTGCAGGAAGCGGGGAGAACAGGTTCAGGCATCTCGGATTGATCAACGGAATAAAGACGAGAGAGAGAATCGGGTTTGATGTTCTTGGATCCGGGTCTGTAAGAGATTATGAGATTGAAGCGGGAGAAGAAAAGAGACCACCTTGACTGACGAGGATTGGCTTTTTTGGCAGACTGGATGTAGGCTAGGTTCTTGTGATCAGTCCATGCAAGAACCGGGTACTCAGCTCCCTCAAGCCAGTGTCTCCACTCCTCCAATGCCAGTTTGATGGCCAAGAGTTCACGGTCACCAGCGTCGTAGTTCTGCTCAGCAGGGGAAAGTCTACGAGAAAAAAAAGCACATGGGTGAACTCTTTGATCCGTGTTGAGTCTTTGAGATAATACTGCTCCTACACCAGAGTCGGAAGCGTCCACTTTGAGGATGAATTGCTTTGAAGGATCGGGCTGGATTAACACAGGGGCTCTGGAAAACAAAGTCTTAAGTTTATCAAACGCATCTTGTGCCTCGGGGGTCCACTGGAAGGTTCTTTTGACTGAAGTAAGAGAAGTTAGAGGAAGAGCTGTCTGACTGTAATTCCTGATAAATCTTCGATAGAAATTGGCGAAACCCAGGAATCTCTGCAGCTGCTTACGGTTTTCAGGTACCGGCCACTCCAAAACTGCTTTTATCTTTTCTTCAGATGGCTTAACCTGCCCGCCCTCGAGCACAAACCCCAAAAAAGGTGACTGAAGATTGATGAAACTCGCATTTTTCGGCTTTGACAAAAAGTTTGTTTTCCAGTAATCTTTGTAGGACCAGGCGGACATGTTTTTTATGCTCAGAAAGATCTTTAGAATAAATGAGTATGTCATCGATGTAGACGAAAACGAACACATTCAAAAAGTCTCTGAGAACATCGTTTACCAAGGCTTGAAAACATGCAGGGGCATTAGTAAGAGCAAAAGGCATGACCAAATACTCAAACTGGCCCAAGGGAGTCTTAAAGGCTGTCTTCCATTCATCTCCATCTCTTATCCTGAGAAAGTGATAAGCGTTCCTTAAATCGAGCTTAGTAAAGACAGTAGCCCCTTGTACTGGTTCGAATGCTGATGCTAGTAATGGAAGTGGGTACTTATTCTTAACTGTTATTTGGTTCAGGCCTCTGTAGTCGATACAGGGTCTTAGTGAACCATCCTTCTTGCCGACAAAAAAGAACCCAGCACCCAACGGAGAGGAAGAGGGACGAATTATTCCAGCAGCTAATGACTCATTGATATATTTCTCCATTGTTTCACGTTCAGGTTTGGAGATACAGTATTATAAAGTCTACTGCTGGGTAGGGGAGCTCCTGGTAATAGCTCGATTGCACAGTCATATGGTCTGTGAGGTGGAAGGGACGTAGCACTGACCTTACTGAAGACAGGAGCCAGATCATGGTACTCGGAAGGGACAGAAGTAAGGTCAGGAGAGTCCATCTCCCCCCCGCCTCTAGGAGACCTCACAGCGGGAGCTGCCGAACGGAGGCACGTTTCATGACATGAGGTCGACCAAGATTTAACATGACGATCAGTCCAGTTTATATGGGGGTTATGTCATTCCAGCCACTCAAAACCAAGCACCAGAGGGGAACATTCAGAGGGAAAAACAAAAAATTTTAAGGTTTCACGATGGTTACCTGAGATTAACAGCTCGAGGGGTTGCGTTTGGTGGGTAACCTGGTGGAGTCTCTTCCCATCAATTGCGGAGACACAGAGAGGCTGGGTTAGAGGAATAGTTTCAATCTGAAGATGCTGGACCAGATTGGAGTCAATTAAATTCCGTTCACAGCCTGAATCGATGAAGGCAGACAATGTGAGATTCTGATCTGAGAAGAATAAGGTGGCTGGAAGCAACAGATGAGGAGATTTCTCAGAGTTTACATGGCCAGTCAGACTCCTCAGAACCTCTGACGGGCCCCGGCTTTTGATTTAGCTGGACATGAAGCGATGAAATGGCCACTCTCACCACAGTAGATACATAGCTTGCTCCTGAAACGTCTTAGCCTTTCCTCAGGAGTTAGCCTCCTATGTCCAACCTGCATGGGTTCAGCATTCCTCTCTACAGCATGAGAGGCCTGAACTGGCAAAGGGAGTAACTGGGTCTTAGACCCTGGCTTGGAAAAGAGCTCTGTGGGAGCAGAAAAAACAGTCACTTTATTAGATGCAGGGGCAGAGACAAAAGAACCTTGATTCTTTGGTTTGGAGCTGTTTCTAGCTCGGATCCTGTTATCCAGCCTAATAGTCAGGCGGATTAATTCCTCAAGTGTTGCTGGTTCGTCGAGGGTTGCAAGTTCATCTTTAATGCTTTCGTTTAAAGCCATGAAATAAGCACTTTTTAGAGCACATTGATTCCATCCGGAAGCTGCGGCTTTGACCCGGAAGTTAATGCAGAAATCCGCTACAGAAGAATTTCCCTCTCTTAGGTTCAAAAGAGACGAGAGTCAATTGTTTGATCAGTCTCTTGGTTAAATACTTGAGAGAATTCAGCAACAAAATCAGAGTACTGACAACTGAGGCTTTCTTCGGAGGCAAACCTTGCCTCCGCCCACTCAAGGGCTCTTCCGGTCAATTGGGACAGAATAAAAGTTATTTTCTTTTGATCAGTTGGGAAACTGCCAGGAGAGTTTTGGAAAATTAGACGGCATTGAAACAAGAATCCTTTACAGTCCTTCATATTACCAGAAAACTTTTCGGGAAGACTGGGGCGGAACTCTGGTGATGACGTCACCACCGGTGACCTCGGAGGGGGGACTGGACC
>NW_015150796.1:516765-550770 GCF_000732505.1 Cyprinodon variegatus
GTTGAGGCAAGGTCTGAAGGCAGGTTATATACTGGAGGATCCTCTGATGATGAGATGCGCCTCAGGTGTGTCGAAGGCTCAGCTCAGGAGGATCCACGGCGGACTCTGCTGGAGAAAGGTAGAACTTCTCCAGATCCCAACACATCGTTGTATTTCAGAATATTGTTCTGTTAGTACAGCCTCACAACTTCAGCTTGCGTGATTGCTTTCTTTCTTCTTCTTAATTTCTATAGATAAAGTTCCCAACTTTGATTAAATTAATGACTGCATTCAAAAATGTTTATAGGTAAATGTTAAGCACTCTTTTCTCACTTATTCCTGTTAAGTGTACTTTACCACTCCCTCAGTTTCATATGTTGACATGAAAATGTTTCAGTCTCTGCCACATATATTACTGTGTTTGTTAGGGCTATAAAACTATCAACAGGCTGAGCCTCTAAGAGTCACAAGAGAGGAAGTTGCATGCTTGACACAGCTATATACCTCAATACTGTCTACTTTATACAAGGACACAGCTGTCATGCTTGTTCACCATACAAATATTAAAAACCTATTTTCCCAGGGAGAGGGGCTTGTGTTCTGACAAATTTACAATGTAGGCATCACCTGGATGTTTAATTTAAAGTGATGAGACAGTTTTGTCACCACAAAATATCTTCAAAATAACTAATAATAGTAGTTATACACACTTTATGCAATTAAATTTATGAATTAAGACAAAATAAACTTAATTCATTCCTTCTTTCTTTTTTTTCTCTTTTTATTCTTTTTTGTGGGGAGGAATGGCGTAGTGGTTATAGCAGTGCGCTTGCGCTCTGAGAAGGTTGCAAGTACCCGATTCGATCACCACAGCCTGCACTCTGGGTCCCTAATCAAGATCCTTAACCCCACTCTGATCTGTGGACGGTTAGCAGTGGGCTGCCCACTGCTCCCCAAGGGGATGGGTTAAATGCAGAGGTCAATTTCTCAAATGCAGCCTCATGTGCAGCCTCCTCTGGATGCATCTGCTTTAATTTGTTGTGGTTTAGATTTGGGGGCCAACAATCAGCCTCAACTAAAACCCAGAGGCTCCTTTAGCCCTTAGAGCTGACAAGTGGGCTATGGACGATTAACAGTTAAAATAATTGCAGGTTGCTTTTGCACAGAAAACAGAAATAAAAGGATAAACAGCAGGTGGTGAATTTCCTGCTGACATCAGATGGATTGCAAATATTTATAGTGAATATCTCAGAAAAACACATAAAGACCCTTTTGTTCTCAACCTGTAAAAATTGATTAAACAAATCCTGTCCTCTTTTTGATCTGTTATCCATACTGAATATACTTCAACATGCAAAAGGCCTGAAAAGCAAGAGAGATTATTTCTGCATGGCATTTTTTATTTCATTTTTTAAATTCAGAGGTTTGCTCTTTAAACAACATAACAAATCCTGGAATATTACCTGAACGCTTTTTAAACCTCTGTTGATTCACTTCTTTGTATGTATTTTAAAGCAACCCTTGAAACATGCTGTCATTACCTGCAGTGAAATCAGTATTTCACTGCAGGTGAAATACTGATTTCCAGAAGAAAATGTCTATTATGACATTAGGCAAATCTTTTTTGTTTTGTTATTTGATTTGACTTAACTGACCTGAAAAGGGAAATTTCAGTTTGATTTAATCTTAGAAAGTAAGAAATAATGAGATTGTCTCTTTGTGCATTTTATGTACAACTGTGTTTTAAAACCATCTTTATGAAGGGGAAAATCATTCTGGCAAAGAGACCAAGTAAAATGCTACCAATAATGGTTCTCCACACTTTGGACTCAGCTTCAGGACAGTGTAGCAAAAAAATCTCCATAGGCTCATTCTAAGCAATTGTGCAACAATTCTGTTGTGATTCAGTTCATTATGGTCTCCCCCAACAAGAACAAGACTGAGCACATAAAGTTATCTGTCTCCTTAGATCAGAATATCAGCTCTGCTCTTGTTATCCAGAGTGACTTTCTGGTCATGGTTTTCATGTGTGACTAACAATTGCAATATGCTTCATTTTATTATCGAATTCTGTTTACTTGATCAAAAAAAACCAGATTATCTAATATTTTCATTCATTTTACATATTAGTTTTATTCAATTGAAAGCACATGGATTAGTTAACACAAATAAGAAAAGTAATGCTTGCTGGAGACCTGTATTTATTTGAGGTTGGTGCAACTACATTAGCATCCAGTATAAATCATAAACGCTTATCATGCCAGCTTTTATCTAATCTTTGCAACTGTTGCAATGATGTCTCGGTTTGGGACTCTTCCGCCACAGCAATCCCTTTATAAACCCCTTTATAATCGACCAATCACATTTACTTTATTCACTTGTGTAAAGTCGGGCACCAATCAGGAGAATTCAGAAATGCAACGACTGGAACAGCCGCTTCCGTACAACTTTAGGTTTTCTTGTTGAGTTTTCAGTTACACTTTGATTTATTCCGTTCAACTTTAAATCTTTGATCTTTTTGCTGGGTTTTATTCCAACTAAATGTTTTCAGAAGACTTTACTTTTATTCAGTTTTTTTTTTTTTTTTTTAAATCTTGTGATAAATGTGGCGCTGGTTATGGGGTACCTTCTGTGAGATGTATTCTTAAACCAAACTTTTCCAAGTCTTCACCTCAATGTATTTAAATAGAATTTACCAATGACCTATAAATGACACGAGAAGGTTTAAATTTTCTTTTACAAAACACCAGAGCACCTGGTTATGGACAGAAATAACATACAGTATCTATGTTTTTTCAATAACAACCTTGCCAGTATCCTAGTTCTGTTAGGTCTGAATGCAGCATTTGATGCTATTGGACCAAAGTATACTTTAAATCATTATTTGTATCATTATCAGATGTACAGCTCTGCATTGCTTCAAATCATATTTTTCTTTTACTTTTTTACATCTGTCAAGGGTGCCTGCATAGCTGAAAGTGTACGCCAACCTCTCACAGCCTTAAACAGGATGATAGTGGCTCAGGAGAAATAAATCAATAGCTGAACAAAAAGCACAAAGAAAGAAAAAAAAAGGTTAATCTGTTACATTCATGATGGACCTTGACTGCAACTAAATGAAATTCATAACATTGATGTCCTCACAATTTCATGGGCCTCTTTACTGTGATTGTATCTTGTTGATTGCAGTGGGTGACTAAAGGTCTTTGATACAATTCTTTAAGACAGATCCTAACTAGAGTTTATTATGAACTGTGTTGGACTAAAAACATCTCCTGTAGTAGTCAGTCTTACAGTAGATCTGGAGAGGCCTGTGACTGAAGTCACGGTTGTTGTACAACAGTCCAATGAAGAAGATGCTCAGGATTACCCATAATGCTTTTCATTTTATGAAGAATTGTTTTTTTTGTAAAATAGACTCCAGACGTTCAAGAGGAGATCCCAGTATAAAGCCAGTTTTCTTTATTAGCTTGTGGGCCTCTTTGAATCAATTTCTCTGGTTTTGCTACTCCAACAGATAATGGCAGAAGAGAGACACTCTAAAAACAGACATGAATTGAAGATATGCAGCAACTAGTTGCAAACACTAAAGTACGCCAAGCATCCTGAAAAAGTACAGTTTTTTCTAACCCTTCTTGTAGACTGCTTCACTGTTATGTCTCTAGTCAAGTCTTTTGCCAACATTTACGTGTTTGACTTGTCTCTGTTCCCTCTTCCTGTTTCTTCTGAAATCTAAAACCAAACCCACCCCCATTTTATTTGCATTCAGATTGAGAGGGCTGTTTCTTCATCATGCCACAAAGTGGTTCGTCAGCTCTCCATACACACCTTCTTATCCATTTCTGATGCATTCCATGACTGCAGATTCATTAGAGTATTTCTGCATATGACAGGAACCATTCTGCTGTAAAGAACAAGAAGTAAATGTTTACATTCGATCCTATGCTGCTAACTACCATGTTATTTAAATTCTTATGTCAATAAATGTTCTTTAGCTGATTGTTTTTTTTGTTTTTTGTTTTTTGAGTTTTTACAGCATTAGTGGCTCTTTTTTGTACAGTAGACTGACAAGAAAGGTGGTATGAGAGAAGGGGAGAGACATGCGGCAAAGAACCTAGGTCAAATTTGAACCCTGGTCGGCAACAACAAGGAATAAGGCCTCCGTACATGGATCGTGTGCGCTAAACACTGTGCCAGCTAAATTAGAAGAAAAAAAATGAGAGAACATTTAACTTCAATATCATCTTTATCATACTGGTAGATTCGGTTTATCTTTAAATACATGTATTATGTAACAGTTTCAGTTTTTTTCTGAAAAGAGTGAGCAAAGTTCACTGTTTATTAATTTTATTTATGTTTTTTGGTTAATAGGTTTTGGGTTTAGATCGTGCTAATTGAGCCGATCTACTCCTGGCTTAGACTTGTGCTCTTGATAAAGCTAAGTTTTTGAAACTGTGCAAATGTTTTCAATCACCACTTAAGACCAGTAGTGTCGTGGGAAAAAAAGTATTCAACTATTCACCCTAGTTAAATAAACCGAGATAGATGGATTTCACTCAGTCAGCACATTTATTCATATCTTTGCAAAGAGAGAACAGTTTATCATACAGCCCTTATGGCACAGAATTCTGCCCTGCTCTGCATGAGCAGCATTCGTTCCCCCTTACTTACAACAATGGAAAAGTAGTCAAAACAAAATACAGACACTTTGGTTAACAGTAACATGTTCTGAATAAACCTTGAGAAATAATCTGGTTTGTTATGGGAAGAAGCTATGTCTGGTCTACAAACACCACCCACAGAGGATTGTGTGGCCTTGAAAGTGAAACTAAGTGAAAACTTTTATAGTGAGTAAATAGGATAAATTAATATATAATTAAAAGAGAAATCAAAATTTTCCGAAAACAATCAGACTTTTTCTTAACTACTCTTTACAATTTAATCTCCCTGTTTAAGCTCTTGTCTCTGTTCTCCTACATTCCGTTATTTAACCATTATCAGAGTAATAAATCTTGTTTTTTCAAGCTTTGGCTGACGGAAAAGCCTCTGACAAGATACATCAATTTTAATAAATAATTATTTTTTATTTTGGAAAATACCAAAAGTAGTAGTTTAAATATAATATGGTTTAGCTTGAAAGACAGAAGGCAAGCAAAGACTAGGTCCCCCAACAGGGTAATCATTGCTGCATTGCATTAAAATTGAGAGTAATTCTGCTTTTACACTTGTTTGTGAAGGCACTATCAGATAATGTGGCGACTGTGCTTTAGTCAGTAAGGCATATGAAAAGAATAATGTCTGTCCCACTAAGGCCCACAATCTGGAAACACATCTCACTACAGCCCATTGCTGATCACATGAAGAGAAGGATATCATCCGCAGGCCAGGGGCATAAGTCAGTAAGCACATGACTACTACTGTCATCGGGTAGCATGCAAGTGCACCATGATCCACATGAACGGTTACTAGACACACAAGATACTGTAAAATACAACAACTCTTTTGTTTACAAAGAAGATTTCAAGATGGGGGGGAAAAAACACATACACACATATTCATTGCTTTGAGTAAACATTGATCTATCCAGGTCAAAACGCCAAGAGGGAAAAAGAGGCATAATGTTCTAGACTAAATGGTATAAAACAGGGAAAAGCAAGGACCTAAGAACAAGTCAACAAAAAAACTGAAACAATCATCACTCTGTTCATAATTTCCAAAACACTTGAGTGTTTTAGGGGTTGATGGGAAGGAGATGGGGTTAATACAGAGACCGCGGGACATGTTCTTTTGTAAAAGTACGGAGGCAAGAGGCATCAATAGATTTTTTGTTTGCTATAAATGGTCGAGGAGCAAACAAGGCTGAGCACTGAGACAGCCCAGAGCCACATTTATATGTGCAACAACAGCAGTGATCTGCAGCTCAAAACCCACATCTGATGTTTGTGGTTTAGGAACCAGTTTTTAAGCCCGATTTGCTTACCATTGCTAAATAGACGGATAGAAATGGAACCAACAGAGATGTGTTATCAGGGAAATGTGTTAAATGTGTGGTATTTAACTTTTTATTCTTTTTAATGTGCCTTATCAAAGGGTAAAGCGTAAGTTAAAAGGGGTAAAATTTGGTTGATTGCATGTCTTTTTATATTAAAGTGAAATTAAGTACAGTTTTGGTGAAGCTGGATAATCTCACTAGCTACATCTAGGCTTAACAAATTGAGAAATCCTTTAAAGAGAACTTTTCTGACAACATCAAGTAGGCAAAAATATCGAAAAAGAGCATATCCTTAACAACAGCAGTGAAAATCAAACACATAGGCATAAACATAATATGTTTAATTTCCCTTTGGGACAAATTAAATATTTTGGAATTAAGTTAATTTAGACAAAAACAAAAGTTGGCCGTAAAAACTACAAAGTCTTGTGATTTATTAAAACACTTCCTAGCTATCCTCAAAGCATTTGGTAAAAATATCAGTGATTCCCAAAGCAATTGGTAAAAATATCCTAGAGACAAAAAAAAAATGAAACCTTTATGAAGGTGTGCGCAGCTTTGTTGCTTCATATGTGACTTACTTGCTGTGTTTAGTGGAATTCTGAAATCTGGTCTCTCGCAGAAAACTCTGAAAAGAAACACCCAAGCATCAATGTAAGACCTTTGGCTGAAATGCATTTCCGTTATGTGCAGAGCAGTGATCTAAATCTCTCTGAATGGCTAAAAAAAAAGGTTGTTTTTTAGAAAGGTTAAAAAAAAACTGCAGTGTGGCTTAGTTAAAGTAATTATTCAAAGAAGGGTTCATCTATATAAGTTACTCCTTGATTGGTTGTGAAAGTTATTTTCCCTTAACAAATAGAATTATTCTTTAAAAACAACTTTTGATATATACTCATGTATGATAATGTTAAAAGGTACAGTGTTATTTTACTGCCCTTTAAAGCTACAATACCAACTTTTCAACCACACTAATTTTAACAAAGTATTTGACAAAAAAAGTTTTTTTTCTCGTTATTTTTAAGATTTTTTTATTATAACCCAAAGTCAGATCACTAAGACACATCAAAATTAAAATATTTAACAACAGTGCATTATTTGTGTCTCTATGCCCATTTGTTCTTGGTGAGGGAACAACAAGTATGGGACATTGAAAGGTGAAAGCTATATTTGTTCTGGGATGAATAAAATATTAGTATCTGTGGTTTCAATGGCTTTGAACTTTACTGGTATGAAAAGGTTCCCTTGGAGATGTTTTCAAAACAGTAGAGCAGAGGAGACTACATGAAGATCTAATGCAAGTTAATGCAAATGCAGAACATTAAATGCCTCAGCCTGCAATGTGGATATGTTGCTGTTGAAATGCCTCCTGCCTGAGGGGGATTGTCTGTGCAGTGATGGCCAGGACTATCAAAGGGACAACCCTACAAACTTCTTTTGAGAGAATATTGAAACTATTGAACCGCCATAAATGGTTACCTGATCAAAAATGTGAGGCACTTTATTGTATGGTGTAGGTAGTGTTTGTACGATCTCTACAAGTTTCCACTAGGGGACATCCTGAGACCAAGGTTGGGCTCCTTGCCTCATTTTCCCCCACCTGCTGCCCTGCGCTGGTGGATCTGATCATCTCCGGCTTTAAGAGGAGCACATCATTTGTCCTTTTTTGCATGAGTTTTGACCATCCACGGTATCATGGTGGATGCCAGCAAACATTGTTTCCTTGTAAGAAAACTTGCATCTTTGTGGTCTCTAGTCCTGTACCTATAAATCTTATTATGTGTATGCTAACCTAAAGTTCTTCCAGAAGCTAAATCACTTCAGTGCTAACTACTTCCTGGTTCTCTCTTCGAGGCTCTTGTTTTCACCACTTTCCTCGCATGCCGATCTCTTGTGTAAGTCTTCCATTAAACCTGTTCAGTTCCCCGAAATTGGTTACTCAATTTCCTCTGCTGACCCCATCCACAGGCAGCCCTCCCAATCCTCACAGAAACCTCCATCTGGATTTTCTGTTTCATTACCAAACACAGCTTTATCCATGGATCAGTTCACCTCTCCCTGGTGGTTCGTCTCCAACACTACATTAGCTAACTATTACTATCAACATTCAGTGCACCCCAAGCACCACTTTACTCCGTCTCTCCCTGCAGAGTATCCTGGGCCGATTTGCTTCTAACTGGATCATCTTCACCTGTACAATATTCAATAAACCTTATTATCTTTTATCCATTTGTCTCCAGAGTCTTCCATTTATGTGGGTTAGATGAGGACATTTTTTCAAAAGGTATGGAAATGGTAAGGTAGGCTTACAAACTCAGATTTAAGTTTCAGAATCCTTTATGACTTTATCCCAACAAAATGAAGCCATGTTTCCTCCAGCTCGGTTGATAGCTCTCATCCAGCATGTGTTTGGAAGAGATTAATAGCTGTTTACTTCTAAGATATTTTGAAACCTTTTATTGTTCTAATTTGAGCCTCCCTTGGAATGCGATTTACCAAGTTTTAAAATGCTGTGTATTCTGCAGATATCTTCCAATGATCTCCATTTTACATAAAAAGTCCATTTAGAAATATTTTTTAATTTATGCTCATCAAATTACTCTGAATTTAATATTGCATTTTTATTCATTTGGAATATTCTC
Organism: Cyprinodon variegatus; assembly: GCF_000732505.1. Taxonomy (NCBI): domain Eukaryota; kingdom Metazoa; phylum Chordata; class Actinopteri; order Cyprinodontiformes; family Cyprinodontidae; genus Cyprinodon; species Cyprinodon variegatus. The sequence continues at coordinate 525,376 of NW_015150796.1, forward strand.
AGAATTTCAAAGTGACATACATATTTGGGACAAAGCAAAGATGCAAATTTTGAAATGATCTTTGAGTATTTTTTCAGTTTCCATGTCCTCATGCAAAAAAATGTTAGTTTGTTATCATGATTCCTAAAATGATATGCATTAAAAACAATAATGGACTTTCTTTTAATCTTATCTAAAGTAGATGACACCCAATAACATCTTCAGCCAAGACAAACAGAAATACCTTTTCCCAGGCTGTTCAAACCTCTTTAGAATGGAGCCAGGGCCAGCAAGGTTTCCTATCTTGTATAATAATCTTTAAAAAGTCTCACAGGTGCATGTCAGCTTTTTCATTGAAATCTTTATAATAGCACATCAAATTGCATTGTACAGTGGATTTGAGGGTGGAGGAACCCTGTTGAAGGAGGGAGTGAGTTTGATTGCAGCAATGAGTCTCAATCGTATCAAAAGGATCTGTGCATATATTGAAGGGATTAGTGAGTGTGATTGGGTGAATGTGATAGTAATGTGTAGTGTTTCTTTTTGTTGGCCAGAAAGACTAGCTAAATAAATCCATGTATTTACAAGTAAGTCCATATAAATATTTTAGTCTCTCTCTACCTATAAAATCTTACCTTTAACATATAGCTGCAACCTTTCTCACTTTTGTATTTTGATCATGTCAGTAGTCTGACTTTATCTTTTTCTTTCTCCAAGTTCTTTAAGTACTGTAGCTACTTATAGCATTACATTGCTAACTACCCAAAACCTGTCCACAGAACTGTATTGCTAAAGAAAATATTAATATATTCCACTGAACGTGTTAAGCAGTATTTTGTTTCGTGTATTACTCTAAACTTAATTTCTTTCACAATGTGAAAGTTCTTTTTTAGTCCAGGTGTCAGGCAAATAGCAGGTATTAACTTGTGGGCTATGCTTACTGGATTTCCCCTCGAGTGTATCAACTCAGGAAATATTTGCTGCCAAGATAAAAGAGGAAATATTAATACACACAAAATATGGATAACATCTCAGGCTTTTATTAAGCAGAGGATATTCTCCTTTATGCAGTTAAAGATTGTGGAATTTGATGTCAGTTAAGAGCTTTATAATCTCAGAGTGATAAGGTTATAGTATTAGACAGTATTAGACCATTATATTGAGGCTGAAACATTTTACCAGAATTTGTCTTGAAAGAATAAATACAAAAGGGATTCTTAAAAATGCTGTTTGGGATCTTGAAATATCCTAGCCTGGAGGGAGCTCATATGATTCCTAAGACAAATACTTCTCATAGTCATGAGTTAACATGTTTTCCTGGCTTGCAGCAATTTCCCAACAACAAGGCCTATGTGATCAATGCTATAAATTTGAGGCCAGGAGATCAATATGTATTTGGTTTGTGAGTAGTATATATGATCTATATGTCTAAGTTAGATATGAAATGCCTTTTGGCTTAAAAAACGATTAACTCATGACTGCTGTTTTTTTGTCCAGTCCCACATAGACAGATCAATGCCTATATCTGTTACAGTGATGTTGTTTTAATCTGGATATGATGCTCCCCTGTTAAACAAAAAGCTTGGGGAGCACAAACAAGGCAAGCTCCTCTGAGAACTGGAAACAAGACACCAGCATTCAGGACAAACGGCGGCCAAGAGGTAAATATCTTTTACAAGAGACATGTCCAAACCTTGAACTGCTCCTGGACCTGATCTCCCAGAGGAGCAGTGGATGGAGACCACACTGACGGCAACAGGGCATTGGGTTTCACAAAGGAGACTGATGTTACATATCAAACAAACCAAAGGGATTGCTAATTTGATTGTCTCACACTCACTCTTGCAGCCAAATATAACAAAATCAGATTCCCTCTCACTCTTACAAAGTAAAACATTATAAAATCAAATTTCTCTCAATCTCTTTTGCGACTTAAGTTCTGGTAAGGTCTTGGTGAGCCTTCCCAAATTGTTCAAGGGATCTTTATTTGTCATATCATATCAAATTCCTTGGGGTTCTCAAAGTGTACCATATGTTCCACACATGGTCTTATTCTTGCTTACTTACATACTGAAGCAAAACCACCACTTGCTTTTGTTAAATTGTATAATGTTGCACACCAAAGTATTTTTAGAAAATATCATGCTACCAACTCTTTGGAAAGAGATCAGCGCCTCCTGTTCAAGAGCAAGATGCATGCAAGACTTTAATGTGGAAGAACCTGAATAGTCATTAACTTATCCCGATAGCAATTATGTTTTGTTCTACTCATTTTGAATTAATTAAACCAGACTGCAAAGATCTCATCCAGCAGTGCCTGACCTTTGAAATGCTCTCCTGTGTATTTTCCTGGAAAAGCTCCCTAACCTTCCTGACAACATTGTCAGAAAAAAATTTAAGTTTTCATGGCGGTAAAAGATTTACTAAAAGAAAACATGTGGAAAAGTAGGATCAATCAAAAATCTTTGCGTTGTATAAACTGTTCCAGCCCATTAACATGCTCAATAGTCTGTTTTTAAGAGCATAAGGTTCTTTCGACATGCAATGGCAGAGATCATTTTGCTGGAGGGCTTTACGAGCCCTGAGAAGCTCTATGAATTTGCTTGGGAAATAAAGGGAACAGTGTGAAGTGCATCACCAGCCTAATGAATAAACAAATATTGACACAGTCAACAATGTGTGTCTTTGTGCTGTGTCCGTCTCCTCTCACAAAGATGGGTCTCTTTTAAAGGACATTGGTCAAGTTAGGTTTGGATGTTGGATAAATTTGCTTAGCTTTAACATATGCCACTGAATTCCGTGGAAACAGCAATGCGGAGTGAGGCTGGAACTGATTATTTGAATCGTTGATATACACAGCTCTTTGTATACATTTATAAAATGTTTTAGATCTAAAAATAGCTGTCCAAGAGGACTTTGAGCTGGGGTGTCTCAAACCATGAAATGCAAATTTCAAACAAACACTAACCTTTTGGCAAAACCTAAACGGAAATCGTGCAGAAATATGCAAAAGTGTAACTGCAAAACGTGCAGTGGGTAGCACTGCTGTCTTGCAGCAAGTAGGTCGCAGGGTCGATTCCTGGCCCGGGGTCTTTCTGCATTGAGTTTTCATGTTCTCCCTGAGCATATGTGGGTTTTCACCGGGTACTCTGGCTTCCTCCCACAGTCCAAAAACATGACTGCTAGGTTAATTGGCTTCTCTAAATTCTTCTTAGTAATTATCGACATCGAAAAGATGTCTTCTCCAAGCATACCATTCTCTGCTTGATCAGAAATGTCTCAAATATAAAGAGCTGTGCTGCAATTTCAAGAACTTATTGATTTCAATACTGCAACGAAAGGCAACTGAAGAATTCACCACTGAAAAGAAATGGTTTAAAGTGTAAAATTGAACTCAAGCTACAGTTTTATGTAGAGATTAGATTTGGCTCTGCAATACAAACGATCAAAACAGAGATAACTTGGATATGCGTGTTTCCCAGCACATGAGTGGTTTTCAAACACAGTCTGTCATAAGGGCTGAGGCCAGGGCCAAATCAGATTCCTGATCTGAACCTTTTCTATTTTAGATCCAGTTTTAATGAGTGCTTGAGATCATTATACTGTTAGAAAATTCAATTACATTAAATTTTCAGCCAAAACACTGGAAAGTTCAAACGAGGCTTAGGTTGGATAGCCTGATAGTCATCACTCTGTAATGTAAATTTCATCAATGTCCAAACATGATGGAGCAGGATAGGATTTTTTGCCTCTCTGTCCACAAAAAAACTTTACCAAGATGAATATTGATTCTGCAGAGACTGGGAATTTCCAGGTTATTATAACCATGAGTTGCTACTAGTTTATTGTGAGACAGAGGGGAGTGGGCATAGAGCTTGGAATCCGTAGGTTCTGGGTTTGAGCCCCACTCCCACATACTGTCACTCTGGGTTCCCTAAGCAAGACCCTTAACCCGAAACTGCTCCTCAGGTGCCACACAATGGCAGCACACTGCTCCCCAATGGGAATGGGTTAAATGCAGAGAGTTCATTTTGTTGCTATGTAAAGACAATAAAAGCTGGAAAATCTCTCTCTTTTATCAAAAAGAGACAGTTTGGTAAACTGCTGAGTAAAACCTTGATGTTCAGGACAGGATAATGATCCCAGAAAGCTTATAAAAACTAGTGTTGGAATGGACACGGTAGATTAAACATTATGCTTTTGGAATGGCCCTGACTTCAATTTGATTCTTCTGCATTAATCTCAATAAAGCCTACTGTTTCTGGTAAAACGAGAGAAATATCCAGTCAGGTGTGGCAAAGGGCTCCAAACCTCATGTGGTTTTGCTTAAACTTCCCAAGGAACAATTATTTAAAAGTACATATGGGGAATTATACAAAGTATGTATATTTGAGCCTGTACTTCTGGCTTTGGTAGGTGAAAAAAAAAAAAAAATACATATAAATCCATGCATACAAAAAAAAGCTGACCATTAGAAATTAATATAGAATCCTTAACATTGAGGATTTGATCTAAATGTATGACTGGAGTGGTGAATACGGAATTAATGCAACATTTAATCTAAAAATAAGTAAAACAAAAAATATTTAGTTTTCTTTGTTCTTTATCTAAACAAATAATAAAAGTTGTCTGTCCCATAGAACTATTATTTTGCCCCCTGAAATAAGACAATAATAGATACTACAATAGAAATAAGGTAATGGCAATGGTTTTTCTTATATCTATATATAATATATAGAGACAAAAATCATATATCATTGGAAATCAAGTTCCAAAATAATTATTTAAATATGTTATTTACTTGAATTCTGTTCACTTTTTGCAGTAATTATGAGGGTTCTAGTTTAAAACACATCATAATTTTTGTTTTCATTGCTAATATAAACATGTTACCACAGCAATTTAGCTTTTCCTGTGAGCTCAAAGAGGTGCTTTTATATGATGCAAGTTAAGCTTTTTAAAAGAAATCCCCACTTCTGCTTTTCAAAAATCAAATAATGTTTTTCCTGAAAAAGCATGGGAACTATTTGATCAGGTATATGTGCAGGAAAACAGTATAAACAGTAGGCCTATATACCCTTAAACATTCTGAAAAGTTTCGGTTATTTTATTGCTGCATGCTCTGGAATACTTTGCATGCATGTCTCGCATTAAGCAAAGTCAGTAAATACCACATTTGTTAACATCATAGGGGAGGGGGCATCTTAGGGGAGGGGACCCCCCCACCCCCAACAGCTATGGATGCCTCTGAGAAGAAAAGCTTTCTTTCTCAGTAATTCTGATGAAAAATACTTCTTTTCTTTTTGCCCCAGCAAATAAAGTAAGTTTCTTTTGAACAGACACTTTTCTTTGTTTTGTACTTAGATGCCTGATGAGAAGATTGTTGTACCATTCCTAACCCATGTCTCAATCTTTTGTATTGAAACATAAAAGACAAACCGTAGCCTCCTTTTCCATATTTATTAATGCTTCTCATCTGCTTTGTTCAGAAGCAAAAGCATTTAAATATACCCTAAAGGCAGATCTCCACCGATTATTATCACTTGTTTCTCTAGCCAAAGCTGGTTATTTACTTTTTTAAAGAGTCCCATCTGGTTTTAAAGGATGCTTTTATGTTTGTGGGATCATTACAGGTTTTAATTTTAGGATTGCAGAGCTGGTTCAAACAGAATGAAATTGGCTGAAACAAACCTGCAGGAGTGATTAAATATATGAGGATTTTTTATGTTTAAAAAAATCCCTTATAAACGAAGCAGACATATTTATTTGTCTTGCTAGCATGCTCTGGCTCTGAAATATTAGAAAACATCAGCAGCCAGTATAATGTTAGTCTATCTAGATCCCATTCATGTGTTCACCTCCTCCTGCTGCATCCACATCAAAGCAAGCTGAGTCAAAGTAAAGAGGGCTTTCTTAATGAATCAGGTACCATGATGCCTGCTTCCTTCATCTCGACTTTGTGTCTTGCCAACATCATAGTGGTTTTCTAAGCAACAGTAAGCATTATCTGCATGCTACCTCCCTCTAGTGGAGGTAGCAGACAATAACAAGTATTGTTTTCTGCGGGTGTGAGGCATTAACTCTCTATAAGGCATTAACTGCATTAACTATCAAAGGTAGTTTTTATTCCAAAAAAAAGGCCTCTTTTCTTTCATAATAAAGAAACGCGTACAGTCTCTGTCATAAGTTTACGTATACCTTTCTATGACATGAATTTCTTAAAGATATAATCATTTATTCATTCAAACCAAGGCTGATCAATACAGAGTGAAGACAATCCAGAATGCTGACTATTTGATCACTCTTATTATCAGAATTGCTGAAGTTTACTTTATCCAGTTGGTTTCATGGAAGAGGTCTGGCATTTGTGCATGCTTTATATATTTTGGTAGGGCTGAGAATAGGATTGTTGACGTTATTCACTCCAAATACAGTCCTGGTTGAACATAGAATAAAATAGAAAAAGAAAAGAAAAACCCTTTATTGTCCCACAATGGGTAAATTCTGGTGTTTACAATAGCAATAAGATTATAAAAGATTATAGCCTATAATCACATAATAGTGAAGAGTTAAAAAAATGCACAAATGAAATACTGTACTGTACAGAGTTTTAATAATATAAATACTGTACACCTGGAGAATAAATAACCAATATACAGCTATGGACATTTTTACAGTAAAGGATATTTAAAAAATAGTAGCAACCTCACAGATGTGCAAAATGACAGCAGCATGTTATTTAACTGACTAAGGTAGAAACTGTGCAAAATCAGCATGAATGTAACAACCTATTGAGGTTGTTGAGAACAGTGGTGGTTCTAGAGTCTTACAGGTGTTGGGAGGAAGGATCCCTATATACCGTGGTGCATTTAGAGTGCAGTAGTCTATCACTGAAGGAGCTCTCCAGATCTACAACAACTTCATGCATGGGGTGGGAGACATTATCCAACATAGATGTTAATTTAGTTAGGATCCTTTTGTTTCCCACCTCCAGTATCTGGTGCTAATCCTTCTTCATTTCAAACAGCTTTTTCTCAGCGGCAGCAGTAAAACAGACATCGAATCACATTACCACCCCATATCTGACAGTAGCTACAAGGCTACTGTCAGATATTGACAGTTTGAAAGCCTCATATGGACTCTTCATTAATTGTGTCTTTAAGGTCAAACAGCTCAATATTTGTCTCATCTGATTAGTAAACCTTTCTCCAGTTAAAGGCCAGATTGTGAACAGGGGCCTCTGCTGATTTCAAACAAAGTGATTTTTTAAACAGGAATGTCATTTTCACTCACTGCCTATTCAGCTCCAATCAGCCAATATGTTGATGTCAAACTAGCTTCACCGTGGAGAGTGATATTCTACCATCTTCCATTTTACAGTAATTAATTTCCTTTGATGTGAGAGGGACAGTTTGAGTCAGCTGGGTGAGATGTGGACTTAGCGGGGGGCTCAAAGAGGAAAATTAATGCAAACAAATCCCAAAACTGCTGGTAGAGGGATTACATTCTAGAATGACTCTGGCATTTAATCTGATAAATGTTTGTTTACTTTACTAGATAGTTGAGTGCATAACAGGACAATGAGTCATACTAAATGCCTCATTCAAGAGACTTGAATGATCCCTAAAAGCTTGTTGCTCATTTTATAAAACTTCTCTGTTTAAGGTGCAACTTGCAGAGGTATGTTTACCTGTATAATTCAGAGTTTAAGCACCTATATCTAAATTTTGCTCAACTTTGAGCTAACACCACTAAGACTTTTTGTTTTCAGTCCTTAAAGCTCCACAATGTATATTCATTTTACCCTCTCCAAAAGAACATTTTAAAAGCATGATTTGAGTCAATGTTCATGTCCATGGCCATGATGCTTGTGGATGTAATCTTCTAAGTTGTAAAACAAAAACAAAAAAACGTGTCCGTCATATTATTAATGTTAGATAGAAATCCCTGCTGCAGCTGTACACTCCAACTGTTGAAAGACATTTTCAAACAGAAAGGTCCACTACTTTGAATGCCAAATGTACCTTTTGCAGGTACTAATTCATTTTGCCCCAGTGCAAAAATGCTTGTCTCCTTCATTTGTATTCATGTGTTAAAATTAAATATTTTCAGGAGATTATTAAAATGGGTAAGGGTCGTCTGTTTCTGCCATCATCAATCTGCATATTGCTATAACAAAATGTCAAACTGTGGAAAATAAAAAAATGAGAACCATCTATCTATGCAATAAATGTTCACTTTCTGCAAAAAAATTGTTGAGAATAAAAGTGAACATTTATCTCTCCCGAATAAACCTGAACCCCTACTTGTTTATTTCACATTATAGGATTTATTAATAATAATAAGAGAAGCAAAACATGGCATTTGTTTACATTATAAATCATTTATTGAAATATAAATCATCTGAATGTACATAACTTCAAATAATGAAATGTATTAAAACATCGTACTTGGTGTGATTATCTTTAACTACAGATAGAGTACCATCACCGACACATCACTCACAGCCAATCACATCCACACCGCTCTATACATCTGAGGCTAGGAGAGAGATTACAGTATTTTAGGCTCTGCCTGCATATTCATCTGCAACACGTAAGAAAAAGCAAAGTGCATCAATGATTGTACTTTATATCACAGTCAGTAAGAGGAGGCAGAAGTACAGCTTCTAAAGCGAGAAGATAGGGGCGGCGCAACACATGTATAAGTGACAGATGTACCACAACACATCAGCTAATAGCTGTTTAATAGTAAAGCCTCATGATGGTGAGAGTGAGTCTGCCGAAGGTCAAAATGGTTAGACAGGTAAAAAAACAACATGAAAGATTATAAAAGGTCTGTGGCCGTCATTTACTTGTTCCAACACTCGCTTGGCTTTCATCCATTTTATTGTAAAGCTCCCAGAAATGCAGTTGCATGGCCTGCAACTGATACTTTATCCCATCTCATTAAAATAACGAAGGTTATATAGTTTTTTTTGTAGCCATGTTCTAACAAGATATGGGCTGGTTATCCATATCAAGACTAAATTTCCCCGATCGTTAAAATTCCCACAACTTAAAGCCCTTAGTGCTCGTGTTGAAAAGTTTTTTCAGTTGTTTGGAGAATTTACAAACACAGCACTGCCTCTATCCAACCAATACTGCATAATACAGGCCGACAAGCTAAAGGAAGAAAAATGCACTTTCCTCGGACTTACAAAAAAAAAAGGATTTGTAAGGTAATGTGTCTGTTTAGAAATATTCCAAGCTGTGGGTATTATTTAAATTAAATCCAAATACCTTTCTGTCAGACATTTTGCAATAAAGAGCATAAAACTACTACAAAATTAGGCATGATATTTTTTGGAGGACATATGTCTACTTATCAAAACAACATTAAATAAATGTTGCTTTTCTGTTTTAAACATATTCCATTAGGTCATGCTATCTATTTCAGCTTGAAATAAATACCCCGAGTTAACCAGCCCATATCTTGTTCTAACCTATTTATATTTCATTTTGACATTAATTTGTTTTTTTATGGACCATCACTATAACACGTGTTTCTAGAAAGCAGTAACTTTATAGGACGCATAGAAGACGCTATAGAAGCTTATTTTATACTCACATACAATACTAGACAACTAGTAATTCCCTCATATAAAACAACTCTGGAGCTATTTACATTACAATCACACTTCATTTAAAAAATGCCCACATGTCAAATATGAGCTAGATCTTTACCTGGGATCTTTTTTTGTTTTTGGGGCCAAAGTGGACAGGCAATACAAAGACTAATGCAACTAAGAAGCTCTTCTCACGCCCATTCAGACAGATATGATTGGTTACTACCTGCTTGTTTCACAATAATACATGTTCTTACACCAGTGACGTAAAAAAATAAATTTGAACTACTGCATGTACTTAGCTATTTAAAACATTATGTAGTCACAGAGAAAAAGATGCACTCAGTCCAAATGTTGTGCTTAAACTCAAGGTTTTGCTACTGATTGTGCCAGCATCAGGTGCTTCAACTGTAAAAGGTCTTACTTCCTCATAATACAGTTCCTGGTAATGGAATCGTATAGCAATAATAGTGCATTTGTAGTGGTATATTGTAAGAGTTGTGAAGTTCTTGATTTGTTCCTTCTTGCTTATACTGTAGTTAAAAAATGCCCAACACAATAAAGCTTTATAAAATGAAGATGTTTTTTTTTTAACTGTTTGATCTGGATGGGTCAAACACAAACGTTAGCCTCCTCCCTTCTTTCAGTCCCATTTTCATTATTGCTCGTCCACATCTCCAGCCCAAGAAGGGTCTTTGTCCGCGGAGAAGTGATGGGCGTACCTTACGTCACCTCTGACTCACAGAGACTGGCAAGTGGTTTTGTTCTGTCCTTGTAGAAGGAGTGGCATGGCTAGAGTTTTTGGCTGATTTACAGGTCTCGCTCTGCTGTCCCATGTCCTTGCAGCTCTGCCCATTGCCACCCTTTGGTTCGGCAGCTGTCACAGAAAGCTGTCCTCCACCAGATCGTTACAGTCCAGACACATCTCGTCCAGCAGAGTGATGTCCTCCAGGGTCTCACCCTCACGCTTAGCATAAGTGGAGCTACTTGAGCCAGTCTCAATTGCGCTCTCCTCAGATGTTTGAGAGCTAAACCAGGAAAGGACAACACATGATTTGTAGCTTTTCAATATTTTGTCACATAACTTCCATAAAAAATCAGTATATTTTAAAAACTTTTATACTATGCATACCTGTGTCTGTTCCTTTTTCCATACTCGTCATCGGATATAGGGTCCAGATCGGGGAGGGGAATAATGTAGCCACTGTCTGAGCTCAGTCGCTGTTCGTCGAAGCCGCTTTCCCTGTCCTTTAGCTTGCCCTGGTTCTTGTACGGTATGTCAACGTAGCCTGAGTCAGTCTCCATGCATACTCTGGTGACAGCAGGGTGGTCACTCTTCAGGAACTCAAGGTTCACTTTCTCGTAATGCTGGATAGAAAAGAAGTAAACGCCTTTCGTTGGCAAAACTAAAAAAATATATATCACATCTCAAATGGTGCAGAGTAGAGATGTACCGGTACACATACAGGATGTAGGGATGTACACATATGATTAGGAAAATAAGGTTCTAAGAAGGAGAGAGGTGTGTGAGGATTTTTATTTATTTCATCATCTTTTCAGTTGGTGTGACTTAAACTGGAAATCATCCAAACATCCTAGCCAAGGCGAACATGCTAAAACCAGTTGCTCCTGAACTGCTTGCCATTAAAAGAGGGAGTAGGACAGGGGCAAAGCTGTTCTGACGCACAATATGTGGTGTGGAAGTTTAATTAAGGCTGGGTGGTGGAGGCGAGAACCAAGGCTGTGTCATTACCCAGACTGAGGCCAGCCACTATGACCATCCAGCTGCAGCATTAAGGCTCTAATCACTTTTACACAAATGGAGGGAGAGAGCCTCCAGAAACACTCCCATTGCTCTCACAGAGGATGTGGAAGGGCTTATAACTACCCTGCTACTTTATTAGTGGATATAAAGTATAAAAAGGATTTTAACCTGTACTTTGCTCTACAAACTGGTAGTAACAAGGCCAGTAAATGACCCAAAAAAATAATAGAACAGCAGAACTTCTAGGTAAATAATGAGGAGGTAAAATTTACAAGCAGGTGTTACAATTACTGAGAGTCCGGAGATAGGAGAGGTCATGAGGAACACTCACTCTCTTGTAGCTGGAGGGCAGCAAAGACGCCATATTCTCACTCAGACCCATGAAGGAAGGCCTTTTCTCTGGCTCGCTGTTCCAGCACTTCATCATCATCTCATACCTGAAAAGAACACAACGTTACTGGAAAAGGCAGCACAGCTAAGCCTTGTCATTTTTCAGTGATGCATGTCAGTTGCTGCACATGGGAGCTTAGAAATAACATTATTTTACAAGATGAGAAGGAGGTTTTGATAAACTGGCATTCCTGTGAATGGTTACTTACACATCTTGAGGTGCATGTTCAGGCTTTGACATTCGGTATCCGCTCTTGATCTTGTTGTAGAAACTGGAGTCTACCACCATCCCAGGGTACGGTGTGCCACCTTTTAGAAAGACATGGTTATTTATGAGTGTGAACAACTCTTCTTCTGAAGTATGTTTAAAAGGTTAAACTTTTGCCGGTGTTCACTTATTTTTTATTGCAGGAAAATAGATTTATTTAAAAAACTATCTGGGTATTTCAACAGGAGTTTTGCAGATTTTTTCCCATGCTTAGATACCTAACCTAACCTATCTAGCTGAAAAAAATCGACTTTAGTCCACATCAAGTTGTTGTTGTCCATGTTTAGGTTAACTTATTTGTTTGGGCTCTGACTGGTGAACATTATTTTGTTTGACAGCTTTTATTATTTATTACCTTAATGTAAATCTGTTTTAATTGACTAGTATGTTTTCCTGTTCTTTTCTATTTTGACAAGTAGCTAAAAGAAACTTTTATGTCATATCTTATTTATACCTTGGAAAAACAAATGAGCGACAGGGTAGGTTGCATTACAGTAATCTTTTTTTTCTTACTAGTACACTGTCACATAAAAAGGTAAAAAGTCATTATAATGTTTGCTGCTAACATATTATTATTCTCTATATAATTTCATTAGTATGTAAGAAAAGTTCAAAAGGTTACAGTATTCAATAGAGTTCAGAGAGGAAGTTCATTGGTGGTTCACCATCTTCCATCTCCATCAATTCAGAATACTCTCCATCTTCTTTGCAAATTAGCAACTAATGTAAACATAGGGATAGTTTTATGCCGTTACAGTTCATCCCAAACTATCACACAACAAAGGCAGTGTTTGAATATTGAATATAGAAGTGCATGTTGATGCAAATCCAACACACACCAATGGGTGCACTTTGCCCCATACAGTGGTCGAAGTTATGCCCAATGTATCTAATTTCCATACTAGATACCTGAATCTCTTTTTGTAAATTAAAAACACCAATTTAATTTTTAATAAACCCAAGTAAATTTTATATGTTTTTTATTTGATATCTTCAGCCTTTAAAACTACTAAGCAGAATTTGTACATAAAGAACAACAGTAAAGTCATTTACTATAGTTTTCATTCTTTTTTTTATCAATTCAGGGCATTCCTTTAAAGAGACAGCAAAACCTGGTTTATTTTTGTGATTTACAAGCTATTGTGGCAGAAAGTTAGACTAATATTGTTGCTTTAAGGAATTATTTAACAAACACAGTTTGATTTGAGAAATATATTTGCAGTGATATTCAGAAGGAGCCAAACTGTAGCACCTTTATATTAAAACACTTGTCATCTATAGTTAACTTTTATGAGAAAAATTACTTGAAAAACTTACCAAGGGTGAAGATCTCCCAGAGGAGTATGCCGTATGACCAAACATCACTAAGACTGGTGTATAAGTTGTCAAAAATACTTTCTGGTGCCATCCACTTCACTGGCAAAAAGGTCTGCCACAAAAGAGAAGGGATGTTTTTGTTAAAAGATGGGTATCATTAAAGTACTGCATGACTTACTGTTGCGAATATAAACAGATACTCACGCTTCCTTTAGAGACATAGTTGTTGTCATGCATGATGTCTCTGGCCAGCCCAAAGTCACAGATCTTGACAATTTTGCCCTGAGAGAGAAGGACGTTCCTGGCTGCGAGATCCCGATGCACACACTGTCAAAAAGGAGGTGTTGTTGTCATCTGTTTGCTGCAGCACATCATGCTCCCACAACCACAGGCTACTTCTGTGTTTCATTTTCAGCCAGTTTCATTTTTAATACTGTTTCATTTTCCTTTATAAAGCTTAAACTTTATGCAAGCAGAGCAGTTGGAAAGAAGGCCATGACCGCTGGGATATTTAGGGATAATAACTATGAAGTTGGACGGGTAGCTTCTGGCTGCAACTTGCCTCGGCTTGGTAATTCTAGCTCTTACTTTGCTGCTGCTATATTGGTTGTCTGGCCTCTCTCCTGAGTGGGTTCTACAACCTTTATGGAGCTGCTTATCATACAACCACTGCTTTCCTAAGTTCCCACCCGCTTTATTTGGCAGTCATCTTATAGAGCAAAAACAACCTGCGATTATAGCCTGTGGAATGAGAAGAATCTCATGATTGGGAGAATATTTGACTTCTTCAAGCTTACATTTTTGGAAGCAAGAAACTCCATTCCTTTGGCCACCTGGTAGGTAAAACTAAGCAGGTCGGTGGTGGTGAGACCTTCACTCGTGTCATCCGACAGCAGGTTGTCCATCTCAGATTCTGGTTTGGAAAATACACAGTGAGTGCTCATGAGTAAATGTTTACCACGTGTTGTAAATATAGCACACTTTTCTAAGACCTGGCTTTTAATGGCATTCTCAAACTGGCCATTATTATGTGAGTGCTACAATTATCTTCTCCATGTAATTACAGGCCACTTCCAGGCCTAAATTCTGACAAGGGTGTACCCCTTTAACCAGCAATGACTCAAAGGCAAGACCAAGGCCAATAACTCTGAGGACAGAGGGAGACAGAAGAACTGCTGTGCGTACCGCCAGAGCCTTTCTGTGATGGAGGGTGGTCGTAGTTCGGACCATGGATGTCTGTGTACTTGGAGTTTGTGCTCATCTCCAGCATTGGTACATACTGAGTGTTGTCTGCCTGTTTCATATCCATGTAGTCTCCTCTGCTCTCAAAGGACAGAATCACATAACTGAAAGCAAAAACAAAAGAGGAAGGTGTGTTAGAGATGGTAAGTTTGAATAATATTAAGTAATATATTAACAATTGTCTTACAGAAATATTGATACATTTTGTTACACTACAGCTGCAAACCTAATTTATTTTACTTGAAAATGACTCCAGAACATTTGCCAGGAAGAATTTGAGCAATTTGGTATGCACATATATTGAGCATAAATGGATAATTGGTATAACCTTTTACCTACATTTATGTACGTCTATTATTGGAATGTCATTAGCAGTTCTTGTCAATTAAAGATGGAAATGTACGGTAATTGGTCTTTGCAAAATAGCTCATGCACAGTGATGTTAGATGCAGGATATCTCAGGTTTCAGTCTTGCAAGATATGTTTTGTTTAATTTTCCTGTGGACTTTGACTGGACTTTTGTGACAAATCAAATAGGTTTAATCTAAATCCAAAGACTGTGCCAAATTCTTTAGGATTTGGTTTGTTGTCCTGCTGGAAGGTGAATCTTCACCTCAGTATTCAATTGTTCTGCCGCTTCTTACAGGTTTTCTTCTACGATTTAGCTACCTCCATCTTCCCGACTTTCACAGCCTTTTCTCAAGCATTATAATAGCAAAATTAACTCATTACTTTGATTAATGGGGTGTTCAAGGGTATTGCTAGTTTTTTTTTCTTCCACCAAATACTGTTCTTGCATATCCTCAATGAATTCTGCTTTATCTGTTTTATGTGGCTTTTGGTAAAGTGAAAACATGAGTTCTTAAGCCTTTACACACTCCTAGAAAGCCATAATTTTCAATCACTCAACACATATTATCATGACAGAAACTCTCACATGAGCTATGGGTGTTTGCTGTTCCCCCACACTTACCATGAGCCTTTTTGGGGATGATTTTCTGCTAAATGTTCTCCTTGCCTGACTTGTTAGTTTAGGTGGAAAATGTCCCACAAAATTTCCATATTATTTTGCCTAATGCTGTTTTAGATCAGTGAAGATTTTTTTTTCTGTTACTTGAATACATTTTCTCTTGCAGACCTTGGAGGCTCAGTAGAACAAGTAGCCTTATGATGAGATTAAAAATGCGTAAGCGGATTCTTTTACTAATCGGTTGTCTATCTAACGCAACTGGTTTCACTGCATCTTATTTACAGATGTCATTGTAAAGGATGCAGGATCTATGTAACTTAAAAAGGACCTTTTTATATGTAAAAAGCTTTTTAAAAAAATCTTTGATTTATCTTCCTCATCACAATCATTTATTACTTTGTTTTTGTCTGTCATATGAAATCTGCAAAAAAATATTTAAATCAAAGGTTTCAAAGTGACAAAATGTGGTAAGGTCAAAGGGTATGAATATTTTTCCAATGTAATCAATCTGATAATAAGTATACATCAGTTTTTGTAATCACTTGTTCTCCCGTTTCTAGGGCTGAGGTTAGAGGGCGATGTGGTTGAGGCCAACATGGTAGCCAAGATTAAATCATGTTATGGTGTTTCGAGGCGTGGTCACTGTGAGTCATCCATCAGCAGATGCTCCTCAAAAAGAAGACGAGGCTGATGTTTCACTGAATGCTAGGGAGGATACAATTAACAGGTAGCTCAGTAGAAACAACATTAGGCTGAAAGCTGAGATCCCTTCGAGCTTTGATCTGATTAGGAGAAGATGCCAGGCAATATCCGTTACCACTGAGAAAATGGTGATTATGTTACTGTTTAGGAAATGTTTCCATTAAATACAAAAATGTAAATGTGTTTGGAATTAAACATGGTTATCTGTCAGAACAAAACATGTAGAGCTTTTTGGCCATTCGCTTTGGATGCCATACCTCCTGCTGTTCTCATCTGCAGGATTGATCCCAAAGATATCCAGCTCCTTCTTGTTTTTCTCAGGACTCAAGCTGAGGAAGCTCTCCCTGTTCTTGTGTAGATAGTTGACCAGGTCACCATGGAAGCAGTACTCAGTGATAATGTAGATAGGGCCTGGGAAACAACACAGAAGATAAAGGCGTGCATCGGCGTCAGTCTGCAGGCTAATCTTATCAGAGGCTCATAAAGGCTAAAAGCACAGCCAGGAGAGCAAGCTTCTACTTTCCCATAAAAAGCCAATTAAAATAGCAGGCCCACCAAGAGCTGTCAATTTACTGTGGCTGTTAGAGCTGTAAATGTCTTCTATGGCCAAATACGGGTTTGTGTTTGTGTGCACATGCACGTGATTAAGGGAAAAACTGTGCAAAGTGATGACTGGTTTATGTAAATGAAACAACAATGGCTGTACTACACTATTATTATTGAGCACGTCTATGGCTATGAGTGAGCATGTTTATTAAGAACTTCTGTTTTTGTGTGTGCTTTTATCACCTGACTTGGTGCATGCTCCCAAAAGGTTTACAATGTTGAGATGGGGTCCAAGGTGAGTCATGATCTTCAGTTCAGACATCAGAGCCTGCTTTTCACTGGAGCGAGCTGTGGCTGAAAGAAGGCACAGGACCATAACTATCACAAAACAGTTAGAGCACAGAGGATTCATCAAAGCACGCATCAGCCATCTCTTATCCTCCAGTTAATTTTCTTACTATTTATCTTTGATTGTTTGGTTGGTTGTTTGTTTAAGAAAAGCTTGGGTTTTTTTACGCTTAAAAGAAATTACAGACATAACAGACTTAATCTGCAAGACTAACAGAAAACTGTCATGTGGTAAACTAGGAAACTTTAAATTTTTAATTGTGTAAAATGTATTTTTAAGACAACTTCAGATTAACAAAGAAGTCAAACCCAAAATATATATGTCATAATAGATCTGAATATATGCACAATATTCCCTTTTCCTTTTAAATTTGTACAATGATACGAAAAAAAGAACTGTAAACATGGTAACCAAATTGAGAGTTTGCCACCATTAAAGAACATAATTCATCAAGTTAGAAAACACAAAGTATAGACAATACTATTAGTTGGGTATTTTACAATCATACTCCGTTGACAAAGCTAATTAAGAAAACCCAAGTGGGCAATTTGTAGTTCATCTTAATATTTTAAAAAATTGCTTTTAGGACTGTTTAATGTCTCATCAGTGATGCTAAATCTTACTTTGTTAATGTGGTTCACCTTAGAGTCTTAAAACCAGAAGCAGCTGAAGATTCCAGACTAATCCTGTTTGCCAGAGCATGCTGGCAGTAACCAGACAGTGGCTACCAGAGGCATTCCTCATGTCTTAAATAAAAGTTTGTTAAACTTACGTTTCAGCATTTTCACTGCCACCTTCATTACAGGCTGAGAACAGCTGAGTCCATAGGCGGTGCCTTCAACCACCTTTCCAAAGGCTCCAGAGCCCAGGATCCGACCTGAGAATGACAGGAGGATGTACAGTATGGATTAGTTATTCAGGGTGAAAGGGACATAGACAATCTGCTTTATCATCATTGCAGTGGTTCAATCTCCCTTTCATCTATGAAAGGGAGATTCAATTAAATCCAAGCCATCAGTAACCAACCAGTCCTAGCTTACTTATCACAGCTTCAATTCAAAGCCTGAGTAAGATTCAGAAGTTGCAACATCTCCAGAGGAAACCATATGTTTCTAAAACATTAAACTCACCAAGCACAAGTCTATCTCGGGGAAATTCCCATCTGGAGTCGTAGGGAAGCTGCATGGGATCTACATAGATGTACTCATGGCCGTCCGGACTCACAGATTCTATGACCCTCCAGCGGATCTCATACCGTGGTTTCTAGATGGCATAGAACACATGAATTCATCATTGTCTGTTAAAGTAAAACATAATATGAACATCTTTGAACAGGCAGAGCAGCAAAACCAGATGCACAATATTTAAATCTCATGTTAACATATTTTGGTTTTGAACTGTAACCGCATATGGCTGAAAAATGGAAAATGAGCAACAGAATGGATAAACATGCGAGAAGTGAAGGTGTGCCAAATGATTCCAACAATACCTGCTTCCAGATAACAACCAAGACAATGAGTGAGATGATGACAATGACCAGTAGAACCAGCACTGCGGCAGCTACCGTCAGCTCAGGGTGAGGGCCTGTTTGTAGGAAAGCCAGTGATTGCATTTTTTACATTCTGAACACTTTTCATCACATGTATGATTGAAAGTAAACACACCTTATGTGTTGCAATGAAACATTCCCTTTAAATGGGGTTTAAAACTACCGTACATGGGAATCTGGACAACCACCCCCTCAAAAAGGTATGCTGGTAAGGAGCGGGGAGGAGTCAAGAGACTTGCATTATTAGGGAATGATTATAAGGGTATAAAACTCATGCTGTGGTGTATTATTTTTTTATCCTATGGTTTATGATCCCGTAATTATCTGTCAAAATATTTATCAACCCTTTCCTTGTAGAAAATGGGTTCACATTTACCGTAAAAGTTACGTTTTTAATTTAAAAAACTAATTACTGTTTTGCTTTACAAATATATAAAAGGGAATAATCCATGAACTTATAATTAGTGTTATTTTTAGAGGGAAACATTGTATTTACATTTCATTAAGAAGTCAAAAGTAAACAAACACTTTTGGATTGGCTCTGCATTTCAAAACATTGCTCAACTTGCTAGTGATTCTAGTGAAGGCTAATAAGAGCCATATTGTCTGATCCATTTTGCAGAGACAAGTTGCAGACCTCTGCTGTAGACCAATAGCAGCTGCCTAAGCACAAATTCATTGTCTTCTTCAGTAGAACGGCCATTTCAATGGCAAAAAAGAGCATCTAAATTCATTTGTATGCAGCCATTGAGTGGAGTTCTTACCAGTGGACACCAGTTTGATCTCCCTGCTATCTACACCCAGTTCATTCTTGGTAAAGCATCGGACTGACAGAGTGCTTTCCAGATGACCAAACATCACTTGGGCCTCCAGATTGCTCTTTTCATCCAGGTGCGACTCCATCGTGATCTCTGTGGAGTTGGTGGGTAGAGGCGCCCAAGAAGACGTGTCATTGGCACATCTTGAGGGAAATAAAGAAATAATTATTAGGTTACATTGGGTATACATGCATGCATTCAAAAAGGAAACAAATTGCAATTCTCTTACTGTTTAATGTTCTTGCATATGAACCACTCTACAACGGGAGTGGGTTGCCCCCTGGTAATGCACACTGCTGATTGTCCTGTGGCTGAACCATGGTGGAGGTCCATAAGATCCACAATGACTGCTGGCACTGTAAAATTATGAGCAAAACAGGGTTTGGGCATATCAGTGTGTATGAAAAGATGTAATCTGATTGACCCTAACAGTGGCTAATGTTGGATCATTAAGATCCAATTTATTGTGTCAGAGGGCATCTTCCTCCTGACCTTTAACCACCAGGTGTAAGCTGACTTCATGGCTTTGGTTTCCATTCTCCACTCGCATGGTGTAGTTCCCACTGTCCTCCTCCCTCACCCGGATCAGGGTGAGAACGCTTCTGTAGCTGTGCAAATCAACAGAAACGTCTCTCACCACAGCAGCTCAAAACAGTATAAGACATTTTTGCATAACGCTTTGTTTACTTTTAAATTAGTATTGACAAAGACTAACCTTGTCTCACTTGTCTTCTGCAGATTAGTGGAGAACTCAGCGGTCACATCATTGAGTGGAATGCCATCCTTGAACCAAGTAACATGGGCATCGGGAAAGGAGGATATTGTAGCGCTTAACTCCCGGACCTCATCCAGTCTTGCAGATTCATGGTGCTGAAAGTCCGGGTTGATCGTTAAAAACTCACCGGCTGTTGGAAAAGAGGTGGTCAGCAATGCTAAATACCAATTCAGAAAAGGCCTTGATGGAATAACAAATAAAAAATATTAACCCTAAGTAGGCAAGCTAAATACTCATACCAAAAACTTGAATAGCTATTTCCTTTGTCTGGGTCTCTCTAGACGCCACAGTAGTAATGGAACATGAGTAGTTGCCGCTGTCTTTGGTTGAGGCATGTGGGATCGTCAGGGTGTACAGAATCTCTCTATCTTTCCTGCTTTCTCGTACAGTTTTTGTACCACGATTAGCCTGTAACACAAAAACAATTATATAACCTTTAGATATCTCCTACATAACATGAAACATGTAACATATTTGGAGAATGGACTGGGATTTATATATTTATGTATTAGCTCACCAGTTTGCCAGGGTATTTCCAGTTATCTTCGAGTAGGTAAGGTCCTTGAGCCAGACAGTTGACAGTTATTGTTTCTCCAACGAGCAGAGCAGTTCTTTCGGCATAGAGCTTAACTTGCAACATATCTGAAACAGGGCAGTTGATACTGCTGAATTTTTTTGTGTGATATCAGAAAGCCACATGGAAAATTTTAAAAACAATAAATGTAACTTACAAGCTCAAAAACCCTAAGACACGCACCTATTGAATCCTGGACGATGTACTCTTCACTGGTGTGCACCTCTCCATTTATTATGGCCTTGCATACATAAGTTCCTGCAGAAAATGTTCCTAAAGCGCCCTGTTTACTATCATACATACAAGGCACAGGTTGGTTGGTGTCAACATTGACCAGTGTCACTATGGCACTGGGATCAGACACCCTACATGGAATCTCAACATCACTTCGCTCAGGCGGCAGATGGTATATGTATGCTGGCAGGAAGGGAGAGTCTGGATCTGTGTTGGGATAAAATGAGTCTTTCAAACAAGAGAAAAAAGCTAATCTACCCCAAAAGACGCAAAGAGATCCAAGATTCATACCTGGTACATAGATGTAAATGCTGCTTGCCTCGGCTTCCTCTGTGATGTTGCCACTATATTGGCAAGTGTAATAACCAGTGTGCATTAATGTTGCTATGTCCACAGTTATGGTGGAGACAAAAACGCCGCGGTCCACCTGTGATTGTTCCACCCTATGGAATGGTGTGTCCCATACAAGTTTTGTGCCTCCACGACATGTTAAAGTGAAAGACGAGTGGAGGGGAACAACCATTTCTTCCAGGTCTGGTTGCAGAAGGGGGGCGGAGGAGGGTCTGATATCAAGTCTGGTAGCTGGAAAAGGACACGTATTGAGAATTCAGTCATAAATAAGCAATCGTAAACCACGCATTAATCCAGCTAATATTTATTTTTCAATCTGCCTATTTTACCTGTCATTTTGAGAATAAATGAGAAGTGAGCAGTTTGTGTGCCACTTATGGCTGTTATTGTGTAATTTCCATTATCCTTCTCCATAGGTACTCGGAATGTTATAGTGCTCTGATACCTGTGTGAGAAACATTTGAGCTGATGAAATTATGTTGAACGAAATTATACAATATTTATATTTTAATCAGATGAGAATGTATATTCATCCATAGTGCGAAATATTCATAGACCTTGACCTTTTTCACATTTTATTTCATTACAACCACAAATCCCATCTTTTGTCAATTTTTTTATCAATATAGTACTTTCTTGTAAGAGAAAGAACACCTAATTTTAATTTCATTTTTTTTAACTAGATAAATTTGTATTGAGTGCCCCTGTCCCATTCAAGCTACTCCTCAGTTATGATCAACCTGGTTTCTTGTATATAGCCCCAGTGAAATATGTAGAAGTTTGTGGTTGTTTTGGAAGAAATTGTGAAAATATTTCAAGGAATATTGATCATTCTTTGTATTTCAGCTTTGTAGCTTCTTGCTCATGCACATTTTATTAAAGAAAAACAAACTTTGCACTCACCGATTCCCCTCAATGCGACTAAATTTTGTGAAAATGTAAAAGTCCTCTGTTAGTGCTTGGTCATCTTTCATCCATGAAACTTTAGGAGTTGGGTATGCATTAATGTAGATTGTGAACTGTGTCTCTTCAAAAATTGTGACAAACTCTGTCTGCAGAATCCCTCTAGGATCCAGGGTTAAAAAGGAGTTATCCTCTGTGACAGCAAAGCAAAAAAAGTTGCAAATAATCATGATTATTGATTCTAAAAATGTCTAACAATACAGAGTCAGTATGGAAAAGGGGTGAGAGGAGAAAATGAGACTGAGTGATTGAGAGGGCTGAGGTGAAATAAAGGCCTGACACACATCTGTTGAAACCATCCCATAAAACACGATGCATGATGGTAAAAACAGAGCTCAAGCTTTCTTGTTGCATTGAAGAAAATCTCTTTCACACATAACTAAACCCACAATGTGCACATATGTGAATACGCTAATTCACCTGAATGATGATGAGGATATCAAACATTTATTAGGGATTGTAAATCACCACATGGAGCACAGAGTATTATACTCCAGTTGGAAGCTTATTCAAAATATTTAGAGAATGCTTCGGAGAGGGAGACTTACCGAACACAGTTACAGCCACTCTGCCCGCTTTGGCTTTTCCACTGGCCTCATTCCTGACCGAGCACTCATAGCTGCCGCCGTCCTGAACCGTGGCTTGTGGGATACTCAAAGTGTGGATGACCTTGTCCATAAGAGTTAACTCTGTCCGGAATGCATTTACAGCCTAAAGATAAAAATATATGCAAAGCTACTCTCAAGTGACATGGTAATCACAAGAAAAAAGCATTTGGTTTAAACATATATTTGGTTGTTTAAGCTTGGTGTGTTTTGTCCATCACACAGTTACTGTACCAGGCTAATGACTAAAACATTTGTAAGGGCAGGAGATAAATCAGGATTATTGACCCTTTTAAAGCTTGTAATTGCACCTGAGGACAGAGCCAGGAGTCAGGCCTTGTACATTTCTACCTCAATTTCTCTGGAAAATGGCTTCAAAGAAGCAAAGAATCATCAATGTGCCTCAAAGTTTGACGAATCTGGGCAGCACTAACATAAATGAAAACACTGGCTTCAAAGGTGTACCCTAAACACAGTAATATTTTGACACATTACAAATGCAAGGATGCAGAGCTTATTTTAAGAGAACCAACAGCATCAGGAAGACTAAGAATTACAACAGATAGGTCAGGGAGAAGGTTCGAGACAGAAGCCAGGTTGAAATATATTACCATCTCCACAGTCTTGAATATTTCACAGAGTGTGTTTAATCCATCACCCTACATTGGAAGGAATACAGCACAACTGTGACTATACCAAGACATGAACTGATTAGAGAAATGGCTAAGAGAACTATGCTAACTCCAGAAGAGCTACAGAAATCCACATCTCACATGGGAAAATATGTTAATGGGAAAACTATTAGTCACACACTCCAACCTGGTGAAAACAAAGGCCTTGCTAAAGAATACATTAAGAAGTCCCATTTAAGGTGAAATAAAAAATATAGAAGAAGTTGCTGTGGTCAGATGAGACAAAACAGAAATTTCTGAATGAGATGTGATGTACTTTAGCACAAAACTGAAACTGCTTCTAAACACACCATCAGCACTGTTAAACATTGATGGCATAATGCTCTTTGAATGCTTCTTTAGGGACTCCACTGCTACACTTAGATGCTTTCGATTGAAGTAAATGCAGGTGTTAAAATGGCCTAACCAGAGTCCGAGTG
Source organism: Cyprinodon variegatus (assembly GCF_000732505.1). Classification (NCBI taxonomy): domain Eukaryota; kingdom Metazoa; phylum Chordata; class Actinopteri; order Cyprinodontiformes; family Cyprinodontidae; genus Cyprinodon; species Cyprinodon variegatus. The sequence continues at coordinate 549,491 of NW_015150796.1, forward strand.
AGAATCTATCTTCAAAGGTGATGTTCAGAGAAACTCTCCATCTAAGACTAGCAATTTTTCCAAGGAAAAGGGCTCTGGATATATAAGGCTGGTATAGATATACTAAAACAGACTTGCAGCAGTGATTGGACAGAGAGATGCATCTAAAAGGTGATGCACACAATAACTTTCAGATTTGTCATTTCTAGAATGTTCCTTTATTCACCTATGAGCCTCTGTACCAAATACATTCGGATTTAAAGTACACTAAAGTTTGCAGCTTTAATATTACTAAATGGGAAAAGGTTAACTGGATATGAATACTTTTTTGTGTGAGTGTGCAATGCTCTAAAAAACCTTGAAAAGTACCTGGTGTTTATCTGAATGATATGTGGAGACAGCATCCGTCCTACAGGTCTCATGGTCTGCAGGTTCAAAGGATTAACTATTGCCTTATTTACCGTCCTTTGAGCTGCTTCCTTTCCTTAAGCCATAAGTCATGAACCTTTAACCTTCCTGTCAGACTCTTTGGCATGGGGTTAACTGCCACAGTGGGTTTTTCTTAAATGTCCCAATCAAGAAAAGATTATCTAACAAATATGCAACCGTGAAGAGACAAGCAAGATTTCTATGAAAACATAAAGGTATGTGTCCTAAATGTATTAATGATTACAGTATATATCACGTGGAATGGAAACAAAACTAGAGACTAAGATTAATATGAGTTCTGAATAAACAGGAATACAGGACAAAGATAGAAAGCAACTATTTCTTACCTGTGTTTTGAGATAGATCCACTGCTGATGAAAGGATGGGCCCAAGGGTATGATGCAGGAGATGTTCAAGGGCTGCCCAACTCTTATCATCTCTTCACTAGCACTGACCTTTATTTCAAAGTCATTCGCCTCACTGGGTTCTGCAGGAAGGACCACCACAGAGAGGCTATCAATACCCGGCATCTCACAAGAACCAAGATGTCGACAGCTTGATTACTGTGACCAAATTTATTATATTGTAATGGCTGTTTTCATTCTCAGACACACAATGCAGAAGAACAAAGCATTCTAAGCTCATTTAAGTGGCGTAATACAATGCACACATCACATTGTGGTTATTGCCAAAAAACATCTGAAGTATTCTTTCTGCTCTTGTTTTGTTTTGCCATGATTCTCTATGTTTTCTTTATTTTTGCCAGATTTTTCGAAACCCCACTCTGTGTTCTCACATCTGGCTCACATTCGAAATACATGTGAATTTCCTTAACGGAGAGATTTTATTAAAACATGAAAAAAAATTATAAA
>NW_015150796.1:550861-562494 GCF_000732505.1 Cyprinodon variegatus
TGAACAAAATGGCAAAAATAAATAGAAAATGACAATGGCATGGTATTTATTGTTAAAAATATCTTGTCTAAGTAAGAATTAATAATATCACAGAAAAGTCTGGCTAGAAGCTTTGAATTTGTAGGAAATACTTTGACAGACTGTGTCTGATTTGGTTCTGACTTACTCTTTTCTCTTACGGTGTAGATGGCACTTGTGAAAGTCCGGCCATCTAATGTGGCTTCACACTGATACTTGCCAGGAGATACACCTATAAACCCCATTCTGGGGTCATAAAATCCTGGGATTTTCTCTTTACTGGGGATTTTTATCAGTTCAACATGATATGTCAGCTGCGATGTACGGCACGCAACGAGACCATCATCCCCCTCATCAACCCAGTCTTCTGGTCCATCTGGGACAAACAGGATGGAAGGATCTAGAAATGAGCAGAGAGATTTTGTTTTTGTTGGGTTTTTTTGTGCAAATTTTCACACTGTTTAATCTTTAACTTAATTGTTTGATTATTTTCGCATGTTTCACTCTATAGACATAGCCTAAGATAACAAATTAATGGGAATAGGACTTGTTTGTTAGGCTGGTGTCATTCGTCCTTTAATATAAATTTGTTTCTTATTGCCTGATCACTTTTAAATCCCACAACTATACAACTAATTCTAAAGCAGCCCTATAATTCCTATATTCTAGCGTATTTGGTCTTATTTACTTTCTTCTCTCTTTTTTCATATAAGCATGTCACCTGTACTAGGCTGTCACAATGTTTCCAATCCTTGTTGTAATTTCTCTTTCTTAAATTCTATGGGAATATGTTAATTCTATTGCTATGTACAACAGTCATGGTAAGTGGTATTAATCCAAAGACCTTTTGTATTTAGCCATTTTTTTTACCTTTGACATATATATAGATATCCGTCTGTTCGCTCCCATATTTGCATTCATAATAGCCGGTGTGATTTACAGTAGCGTTGTAAATTAGGAGAGTTGAGGTGAAACCGTCAGAAGTAATTATGGCATCTTTCAGAACTGGTGCATCCCAAACTATTTCCGAGTCAGCCGAGCAGCTGACGTTGATGAGGGAATTAGGCTCCAGCTCACGGGTTGGTTCTTCCATCCCCATGGATGAGAACAGATCAGCCATCGCTAAGAGACAATTCAATGAATGTTAACTTATTGTCCAAAACTATGTAGAGGACTACTCTATGTCTAATATAAAAGTTTACCTGAGACCATTCCCACACAGATAACACCACACACCAGGTATATCTTCATCCCATCCATGGCTATGGATGTTCACCCCTGTGAAGAAAAGAAAAGTAACTATTTCTATCCAGTGAATAAAGAGTATTGAATCTTGATCTTGGTACCTTTAACTGTACATCAATACTAGATTCTTAACAACTAAATGAATTAATAAGGTATATGAACTTTTGATATATGTAGATAGGCTACCGGTATATCTGTGTTTCCTAAACATCTCTGGTTTGACAGACAAGCGAAAAGGAGACAATTTATTCAGTCGTATAAAGACCCTAGACTTAGATATTCCATATCCAAACCCTGGAACACCAACAGCTTTATCCATAGGCCTACAATATGGTCATCCAGTAAGAATTTTATTTCAGATTTATCTGTTTTGTAAAACATAGTTGAAACATCAGATCCGTAAAGATTAGGGCAGGATTTGGTTGCAGTGGTTCAGCTCTCCATCATTACTTTGGCCACTCCAATTGTGAAAGAAAATATTTATGATTTTCCCAGTTTATTATTCTCCCACACTGTTTACATTTGATCACTACTGCACTTCATAGAATGGAAATGTTCTGAAATCTGCACAAAGTGAAATCTCGTTTTGTATACACACTGTGTATACAAAATGACAAAAGTTGTCTAAGTCTAAAGACAGTAACAGAAACAAAAGAGCTTTGTTTAGTGTATTAAGTTAGCAGAATTAGAGCAAAACTAACCATAAAAAGTAAAGAGCAAAGTAAAGTAAAGAGAATATTTTTACATATTTTTTGTCCAGATGATACAAATATTGAGAATTTATTCAGTGAAGCTACTCTGATAATTAATTGCCGCTTGTTTTGTTTTTTGTTTTTATTATGTTTCCATCAACATTTTAAGAGTCCCCAGTTTGTGAGATTGGAGTTTAGAACGTAGCGCTTCCTTCCCGCAACCGGTAGAGGGCGACACAGTCCACCTTTTAGAGAAGATGCTAATTTAACCAGATCTATTATCGTGTCCCTCCTTCATTTTAGAAGTTGCACTTTTTCTCAATTGACTTAACACAGAAATGCTGACATTTATATTCTTAAAGAGACTCAAACATAAATCTGGACATTTTTTTCTTCTTCTTTTTTAAAGGTGCCTAATTTAGCCTGTGTGGAAACAATTATTTTTACATCTGGATGTTTCTGGACCAATGTCGGCATGGCGGGGAAGCTTTTAAACAACAAATATGTTTTCATTAAAACTTAATTTCAGCTCTCCACTATTACTATGGTCACTTCGATTTTAAATAAACTATTTATGATTTTCCCGGTTTATTTTTGTGCCTTCTTCAGAAAGTAAAACTATCCTCCCTCTTACTGTTTCCTGCGGTTGTCTGCTCTGGCTCAGTTGGAACAGCCTGAACAATCCATCGGCAGCGCGGCTTCGTCAACTCTATAATTAGGACATCCACTCAGTGCAAAATGACATATTTGCGTGGGAATCCGACAACAAAGTGCCTAATGCGCTTTGACGTTTTTATGGGCACCCCTCATCTTAAAGGGCTTTAGTAAAAAAAAAATATATGTTTGTCATATGAGCGAAGTTTGGTGAGGAACTTTTATGAATTGCGCTTAAATGAGTCTGCAGAGGCGATCAAGATCCTCGTATCTCCCTCTGTTTGTTTCTCTCAATCTCTCTGCAAGCGACTAAATGGTTTGCACTTATAAAAAAGTACCCTCTGCTGAAGGTAAACTGTGCAACAGGTCAGTTCATAGTGAATTCCATCAAAAATGAATTCCATCACAGCATTTAGTACCAAAACCACACAGTCCCCTTCAAAAATGACTGGATTTTGGAGATTTTTCTTAGTGCAAATGCGTTGAGGATTCAACAAAAAGACCTATGGTCCCACAGCAGGGTAGGCTGTAAAAGAAGAGTGCGCCGTGTCTCCTCATAAACGGCCTTTTTCCTTTCTCAAAATCAAATCCAGCTATAAATCCTCATTCCCACTTCATTGCAAGCAGTGGTATTCCATTTTGACTCTTCTGCATTCCACCAGTTGAAATCAAAAAGTAATGCCCAAATTCCAGCGTGTTTTCCATTAAACTGCAAAGCAGCATCCAACAATTGTGCCTTCTGTCTTCGAGGTGACACCTCCAGCTGCGATGCCGACATTGAGCGCTTTTATCCGGAAGGTTGAGCGACACTTCACCGCTCGGTGTCCAGGGGCGAGACCATATGGCGCAAATCTTAGCTGAAATGAAATCCTTAACGCAAATACCCTGTGCAAAACTTTTGCACTGCCTGCAGAATGCTAAATAGCAGTACCATCAAGTTGCAATGAATTATTTTTAGAATTAATTAGTAAATATAAAGGTCAAATAATGAATTTATAGTAATTTTCTAAAATGTTATAATTAGAATCAGAGTTCTATCTTAAGGTTTTACAAATGTAAGCAAACTGGATGAGTTTTTAAGAGAGTGCAGGAAGACGACCTTTCAATTACCTTTCCTAATCCCCTCTTTTTATTCCTTTCTTGTAAGTATATCCACAGTGAATTGGTTCCTCCAAAAGGCACAGCGAGGGTCCTTTGCAGCGGCTATAATCCTTAGAGATCTTGCGCTGCGAGAGCATATGTGCGCTGTTCTGTTCGCGTCCACGGCCGTCTTCACAACTGCGCTCCAGCTACAGCGACCTGTAACTGATTCAATGTTACAGTCCACCCCCCTCACCCGAAAAAAGTAATCATCTGGCTCAAAGTAAATAACTCTCAGGAAATGGCACCCCCCTCTCCCTCAGTCTCCCCTCTGAGCCCTAAACTTCTTTTCAAAGTAAGAGTCTTCAGAGGAGACCTAGAAATTTATCCAGATGAGAGAAAATTATGAAAAACTTGGTCTGCGAAACCTTTTTAGACAAAAGTCTTGATAAACCTTGCAATGTGTATTTCTTTTTGTTTCTTTTACAAATAATGTATACTTTTGTCAACTTTTTCTTCCAATTTCTGACTTCATAAAACTGGCTCCTGTTATAGAAAAGAATAGAACATATTTGTTGCTTTTGCATAGCAGATTAGTTACAAAAAGCCACATTTCTCGTGTCTCCAAATTTGGGTTCTGATCTCGTCCAGAGGGCGCTCATACACCACCATAGAATGGCTTACCCCTCTCATTGATTTCATTCGATTTCTATTAAAAGAAAACGAAGCATCAGAATAGTCTTTCTTTCTTCTTGTGCTTCAAAAAATGAATAGGACCCATATTTACTGCTCAGATCCATCAGTATGGTCAATTTCTTAAACCTTATCCCTCTATACCCCGGGGGGGCTCCCTGACGGGTATCAGAGGAATAATGGGCCCCTGTGAATTACCTATCTCTTGGCACAAAATGGGAGCATCAGACCAGTGTGTGTGGACAGGGCCCCGGGGCCGATTCCGCAGTACCCCTCCTCCTCTTCTACCTCACTCCATGCAGCCGCTTGGTGCAATTACTTCCACATGTTAGGGGAAAGAACAGTGTCCTTGTTCTCCAAACAAAGGATCTCAGCTTAGGAAGACCCAGCTTCCCTCAAAGCAAGTTTAGGCTCTCGCTTTAGAGCAATTACATCCAGGTAACCTGGTTTAAAAATCTTAATAAAGCTTGTGGTTTGGTGTAAATTAACCATTAAAAGGCAAAACAATCAACACATATATACATATAAATACATATATATTTTAGCTTTTCTGCTTTGGTTTTTTTTTTTGTGTGTGTGTGTGTGTGTGTGCCTTTTTTAACCAGAAACATCACCGTGGCTCATTGAATTTATAGCTTCCTGCTCCCACGTCAAAAATCCTAATAGTGGTGTGTCCCACCTGTCATGACATTAACGGTCCAGCAGGGGGCTTTGAAGCAATTTGCAAATGCCATTCCACACTCACAAAAAAAAAAACTCTCTCTCCCTTCTCACCAGTAATAACGTTGTTAAAGTTGGATATAATATATACATATATATATTTGTGTTTTAAGACAAACTTAACAGCAACATAGATGTTATATATTCGATATGCCTTTTTATTTTATTATGAAATGCTCTAATGCCACCAAAAAATTATGATTTTGTGACCCAAAAAGAAAAAAAATTCCCCGCTTTAACAGTTGAAAACGTATTCTAATTCTTTTCATGTCCCATATTTTGTTTTGTTCATGCGTCAAGGTGGAATGTTTTAAAGTTCAAGTAAAATGATAATGGGACCTTTGGGCGGTGGGCCTCTGTGGGAGCTGTCCTTGGTTCTGAAATATGTTTTTTTTTTCCCCTACTTAACCAGTTTACTGCAAAACAAAAGTATTCTTGCCTGCTTGTCTGTTTGTCTCTCTGTCCAAGTCATACCGACAAAAAAGTGGTGCTTGATATTTTAATGCAATCATTGCTGGCATGACACGCTTGTTACTTCAGCAACAAAAATTTACCAGGTAAATATCTTACGCTCCTGTGTTTTAAGTCAGAAGGCTATTTTTATGAAATACGGTCAGACCTATCCCCATTTCCCATACTCATGATTATGACAACTTAACGACGAAGAGAAAGCATGACATTCTGAAAGTGTTTTGAACCCAGGATAGTTTCTCATATAGGAAGACTTTTAGAATATATGTTCCCAATTTGATTTCCAGCATAAACATAATATCTCTGAAAATAGTCAGTAAATCTTATTCTTTATTTTTCTTTTTTGTCATGCTGGTGTTCCAGCGCTCTCACCTAGGTTATTGAGTGGTGCATTAATTTAATCGGTCGGTTTTATTTAGTGGAGACAATGTCCTAAATAAAGCACCTTGTGGTTTTGCTACCAACATGCCTCACTGAGGTGATTGTGTTTTGTCATTTCGATTGTGAATGGGAATGTTTTTATGATTCACTTATTCAGTGAATTTGTGCAGAAAGCAGACATTGCACTGAAGAAAAGCACCCCACAGTATGATACTGCCACAACATATATATAGGCCTATATATAGATTTTTTTCCTTTGTGCTTTTTGTTTTTAGGGGCACAAAAGGTGTTAGTTTGCAACCGCATATAACATGCTGTGTGAGGATCAGGAAGCTTAATTTGATTCCACTTAAAGACATAATCAGGATCATCTTTTTTTAAACAGACTGTTACAAAAGTTGCAAACATGGATGTGCTAAACAAAGAGGGAGACCACACATCAAAATGGAACGACTGGATGAGACTTTAAACAACAGGCTGTCAATATTTATAATAAATAATATTGTAAATAAAAAATATATAGAAAAAAACAACCATATCAACCAATCAAAGCTAACCTTGCACACTAAACATTATGCTGCTGTCACTGTGTTCTTTCTTGGAGTTTGTGCAAATATGTGGACAAGTTTTTAATAATGAAAACCTTTGCTTCTCATTCTGCTTCTAAGATAGATTTATATTTTTGGACCCTGGAATAGCGCACTGACTCCCACTATTAGAAATGGACGTTACTTAGTAGTGGGAGGGACAACGCAGCCCCCCTCATTACCCTCATCCCCCCATCCAGTACTTCAACTTCTTCTAGCCTCCATCTCTCCGCATGAGACAGCAGCTGCAACCAGCTGAAAAGCGCTCTTATTAATTGTCTTTTGTCATGCGTAATTGCCCCGTTTTCTATGGCGTCCCATCTCCTCTTTAGAGATATATTGTGCTTATTTTTCGGTTTATTGGCAGGTAAAACCATCCCTTTTCTTTGATTTTGCCTCTAAAGTCTCTGTATAATCTGCCGCACATTCCGTTTTAAAGAGATTTTGTGTTTTGTAATGTTGCGCATTTTAATGCAGCGCCAACTGGAAACTAAGTTCACGGTGGCCTTAAAGTCCAGGTCACGTCCTGCGAATCTTAAAACGGGTCCATTCTATTGGTCCAACACACCTGCAAGGGAACTTTAATTCGGTTAATGGGAAGTTCAATATATATTCATTAGATGGCTTTCCCCAGATAATATACGATCAGCAGCGGGATGTGAAAGAAAACCATTTATTTGCACTCTGAAAGGGTCTGCATGGGACCAAAACTTCACCTGCTTCCCCTCTCAATTAGGAATGTATCCCAAACTCCAACAGAAACGAGTTAAATTAGGCGTCCGCTAATTTCCAGTGGCCCCTCCCACGTAATCCCCAAGTCCATTTAAGCATGCCTCCTTTTAATTCACTTTAAGTTGAAAGGTTCAAATAGTGCCTAATGAAACAGTGACTAAATCGTCCTCTGTGGCTCCAAGGAACCCTGTCGATGTCCCTCAAAGCTCTCTGAGCACGCAGCCGTCGGGGGTCCCAGGCTAAATGCGGGTCCCAAGGCAGGACAATCTAACCTGTCAAAGCCTTTGCCCACTTCTATATATCCTCGTTTTGGGGCTTCAGCCATTGGCGGCATAGTCAACCAACGTGGGACCGAAAACGCAATTAAACTCGCTTTGGAACGACTGAAATCCTTTCAGAGGCAAACATTAATGGACGATTGGCTGCTCCCCAGGGGCGTTATCGGGTACCCTTTTGTATGAAAAAAATCTAAGGAGAAATTACAACTAGGCCTTCTCCATCCATCCATTTTGAGTTTAACAGGCACGATCATTTGAATTGAATCCTGCGTGATGTTTCTGAATAAAATGAGCCTTCAGTTTAATGCAGCACCCTGATAATGGAAGCTTAATAGGAATAGCTGTTCATTATGAGCACATTTAAATGTGATGCTCTAAAAACAAGGGTAATGGTATGGAATAATACATATAATTGTTTTTAAAAAGTTATTTTTTACAGTGTTATGCTTTAACTTTAAGTCATAAATGCACACACTGTAAAAGATCATGTGGATTTGAAAAATGATTCATTAAAGTTCTTCATTTCAAGCAAAAGACAGCTTGGGGTCCCTTTAAATTTGCATGTTTGTTTGTGTCTGGTGTTAATTTCATATTAAAAGTTGTGTTCTGTTTATTACTTTACTCCATTTTATTATTCTTTTTTATTTATATTTGTAATCTATAGACAAAATCTTTTCAGAAGCGATAAAAATATATCACATATTCCTGAAAAAGCCCCACATATTCCTAAAGGTTCCTTCATCTTATGTAAACTAAAAAAAAAAAAAAAATCACATCTTCCTGAAGGATCCTTCCATTCTAGATGCGTTAATGTGTGGAGGAATTTTGGCTTTTAGGTTTTTTGCTTTTCGTTTTTTTTTATATTTTTTTTATTGTTTGTGTCCTGAAGATTTCTAGGACCCCCCTCCTGCACAGCTAAAACACTAAAACACCCATGGAAGGACACTGACTACATATGTGTATATATATTCTTCTTTTGTTACATTTATTTCTTTTATTTTAAATTTTTTTCAACAAAATATCATAGTGTATTTGTTGCCCACTCTTGAACAAATCCTTAAATTGAACAATTTAGATTTTAATTTATTTAATAAATTAATTTAAATAGCTGGAAAATAATCTTAGATTAACTTTGTAACTTCTTTTTTGATGGTGGGGGTGGGTGGATAAGGGGGCGAAATGTTTGATTTATTCACTCTTCTTCATGTGTTGTCTTTGTTTTAGTGAGCTGAAGAAGTATTGTTCCAATCAATATGTAAAGTTTAAAGATACTGTAACCTTGTGCTAACCTTCTGTCTTGCTTAAAAACGTGGAGCTTTTTAAAACCCAATACTGAACATATTGGACCTGGCCTACATATCAAACATGTTAACATTTAGTTATTTTGGGGGGGAGTTTTAACAAGACATGCTTTTAATGTATTTAGAATGTTCTGTTGTATTAAAACCATCTCTTTACTTATGTCACAGAACAATAATAAGAGTGTGCGTTTTGGCATATTTGTGATTCAGGATATTTTGTAAGGCTTAATTACTTATTAACAACTGGTCGGTTTATTCTCTATATTTGTTGGTACCTTCCTATTAAAAAGTAATTGTATGTACCAGGCTATTTAATTGGGTTATAATTTCTAAGTATTTTTAAAGATAGTTTATAATGAAAACGCTAAGAAATCATGTATGTAAATTTATGTTCTTAATGATTTACCTTACAGACAGATCCTTCCTCCCAGCTGCTCTAAGACTCTATAACCATCAGTGTTTCCAAAAACCTCATTAAGTTGTTATATTTATGCTGATTTTGCTCAGTTTCTGTCTTAGTCAGTTAAATAACTTCTGTCCTTTTTTGCACACCTCTGATGTTGCTGCTATTTTTCACATACCCATCACTGTAAAAATGTCCACAGCTGTTGATTATTTATTCTCCACATACAGAGTAGGCCGATTTATATTGAAAAAAATCACTGTACAGTACAGTGATTTTTATTTGTTTATTTTCTTAAATCACTTATTCTGTTAGTTTTACACACTTTTCTAAGGTCTGCTGTAAAAAAAAAATCCCCATTGTGGGACAATAAAGGGATTCTATTCTATTCTATTCTATTCTATTCTATTCTATTCTATTCTATTCTATTCTATTCTATTCTAATAATTATTTTGTTTCTGACCAGGTCATTGATGATAACTGAAAGGTTTTCGACTTTCCGACCAAACCAAAGCAACCCCAGGCTACCACTCCGAGGATGATCTTCCTAAAACCTATACCATATCAGTGTCATTGTCTATGAAACCACATTTTTTTGCAGATTTTGCGTGAACTATAAAAGCCATTCCAAAGCATCTCGTGCACCAAACAGCGAAGGCGTGAAATAAAAAGATCCAGGCGTGGAGCCTCAGTGTTTCAAGTCAGTACACGGACACATTCATCAACTCATACTGTTTATTACAATAAATACAGATATACACATTTTTTTTTTTCTTTTACCAAATGGCTGCAGGTCACAGGTCCACACTTCAAACCTGGCCTATTTTTAAAGGCTCTCTGATCCAATAGCTGCACCGCAGGTTCTGTGATTACTCACAACATTTATTATAGGTAATTAACAAGAGCTGAACATCTGAAGTACAAGCGGTTGTGTTAATAGTATCTCACTGAGATATGGATTATTTTAAATGTAAATACTTCATGCAGGAAAGAAGCCATATTTTTTGCATTGGCTCAGAAGTTGCATAATGCCATCAGGAGCATGCGGGGCAGAGTAAGTGCCTGTAACGGGACTCATGGAGAGTTAAGTTTTTTTTTTTTCATTTTTTATATTGGTGAAACTTCTTTCTCCTCTGATGCGGAGACTGGAGATAAAGATTCTTCATCCTCCGACCTGGAATAGTTCGTGTGAGTGCTGGCGCACTTACAGCCGCCGTGCGCGCTCCTTTGCGTGGCTTTACCTTCTTTCTTGTGCTTTACTCTGCGGTTCTGAAACCAGATTTTCACCTGCTTCTCAGACAGGTTCAGATACGTGGCGATCTCAATCCGTCTAAGCCTTGACAGGTACATGTTTGTAGAAAACTCCCTTTCCAGCTCCAGGAGTTGCGTGCTTGTGAAAGCCGTGCGCATCCTTTTGCCGTTCTGTAGGTGGGTGTTTTCGGTGGAGCCTCCTGTAATATAAAAAAGAAAGTTTTTAGCAGGAAGTTCAACTTGTCATTTCTGTGAGGACGGACACTAATGCGCGTCAATCCCCCTGCGTAAAGGCGTATCATACATTAATCTAACGTATGCTGGACCATAAAGCAAACAAGTGCTTACCGATGGAAAGGCAGTGGTATCTCCTGGGATCTGTGACGCCAAAGGTGGGCGTGCAGACAGGTGTGTGTCCAGAATGCGCCAGCGCAGAAGGCTGCTGCTGCGATAGCCTTTGACAGTACGGTGTCTCCATACCTGGAAACTGACTCTTCAGTATAGGAATACCGCCGCGAGAAGACTGGATGTGAGATGTGACACACAGCGGGCAAACGCAGAAAGTCCCGTTCTTCCTGGAGGGGCACATCGGAGTGGTGACCGTCATTACGCTTGGAGAGTGCACGCTGATGGGAAGCAGGAAGTCCTGGGTCTGATGCTCGGTCGCTCCGGTTCGCACCGTATCCTTGATAATCAAAGAATCAACGTAGAAAGACCTCGACATGTCTGTACATCTGAGATGAGATCGCCCAGTGCGCAGGATGAAGACTGTTTCTCATGTGAAGCCCTCGGGATCTCTAAAGGTGCTTATGTTTGATGGTTCAACAAAAGGGACCCCGAAGAGGGGTTGGCGCTGCATCGTCACCCACGTGCGCACCCAACTCCAAGGGTTTGTGCTGTCAATGACCCAAACCACGTGATGTTGATCTACTTCTCCCATCATAACTCCCAGTTTGAGGATCATTCTTTTAATCAACCTTTTAAGCACGTTTGTCTAAAATATAAAAGCTTATAAGACTTTAAAGTTACACTTTCTAGCAAAGGTTGCAACACTTTTTCATCTATCTATCTATCTATCTATCTATCTATCTATCTATCTATCTATCTATCTATCTATCTATCTATCT
>NW_015150796.1:563209-580610 GCF_000732505.1 Cyprinodon variegatus
GAGGAGAGGAGAGGAGAGGAGAGGAGAGGAGAGGAGAGGAGAGTGTAATGGCTTTGGGATGTAGGAGGTCCAGGTCCAAAATTCAGGAATTACACTTGTAAAAGACATTGTAATTATACAAACATTACAGCTTGCGCCTTTTTTATTTTACAGATATAAACAAACGGGGAGAGGTGTACCTCTCACCCATAGACTCCTGGAGACAGGCAGCAGCCCCACAGTGATCCTGATGGAATAAGTGGGAGAAGATGGATGTATGGATTTAAACAAACAGCTTTGACAAAAGAAAGACACAAACCACTTTTAAAATTGTTTTTATATAATATATATATTTAGTTAAGTAAATTATTTCCATTGAAAAATCGCAGGCTATTCTGTAAAGTTTAGCCACCAAAGATTCTATTCACAGATTTGTCTTCTGCCATGGAAATGCTATATATGTTTTAAGAACAAAATGGCTGCAACACCGTTTGGGTAGATTTTAAATATTTCTGAGTTTGGGTTTCAACTTGAAAAATAGAGCCAAGGCTTTCATAACATGTCGATTTTCTTTTCTTTTTTTCAAAATGATACAAAGAGGCCAAATAAAATATCTCCTCTCCACTCTGTATCATTTGGTTTATGCTTTATTAGTTTAAGAATGGGAACATTATTAAATTGATAGCGCTTTAAGAAATGATATAGAGTTATCATTGAATTGAATTATATAGTAAAATAGAGCCTGCCCCAATTGTTATTGTGACTAAGTCTTTGGTCAAAGTGGAAATGGTGAACATAGTTAACATTACCTTTCTGTAACTTGTTTTAACTGCATAGCAGGTAAAAGTTGCTGTACAAAGTAAAGTCAGCAAAACAGCCAACTGGTATTCAAATAAACTCACAAATAGCCTGATTTTTACCATCTTAATACTTTTTATTTAATATAGAGGACATCTTATTTAGTTGCTGTGATCATAATGAGTAAACTGAGTTAAAACGACCAAAAATCATACCCTATAGCATAAAGTTTATGTTTGTGGTTTTGCTGGGTTTTGAACTAAACTAGCCGGTTATTTATTTTTGCTTATTCCAAAATCGATTTTCTTTAAACCCTACAACTTCAGATCAATCAGAATCAAACAGACCTGATTAATAAGTGTACAGTTTCGTCAATCATGAGCATGGGAAGTCAGTTTTCTGAAAGCTGAGGATCCCCACTGCTTCACAAAAGATAGCTCTGCTGGGTCCTCCTTAACTGACAAACAGCCGCCTCCACTCTTTCTTTTCAACATGTTTGTCCTACAGGGTTAAAAGAAACCAAACAGAAAAACTACAACTGAGGTAACATTGTCCCTTAGATTCTGCATGGAATGTTTAAGTTGCATTTACAAGACAAAAATATCTTAACCATGATGATCACTACATGCATAAGCCTGTATATTTGATTAAAATAACTTCCAAATTCCCCTTTAAGTGTTTTTTTTTCTTTTTATCTGAGCTCTGAAAGAACAAAAGTGCAAAAATAATTTGAACAACCCAAATTTGAATTTCAATTTGTTTCATACTTTTTCCACATTATATAAGACACATAAGACCTTATTAGAAAATAAACTCATGATCACAATGGAGCTAACAGGCCAATGGTTCGTTTATTCAAGTGTGGCTTTAGATGCACTCCTGGAAAGATTAGAAAGTCTTTAAAATCCAACCATCCCAAAGATAAAACGGGCATATCTGTCACATAGACAGTAATTGCTCTAATAAAGTGAATTTGGTGTTTGACAGGGAGGACACACAGTTTTTTTTGATAAAGATATGAACTGCAGAGTGAAGTGAAGTGAGGAGGGGCAGATGGGGATGAAGAGAGGAGAGCAAGCAAACCGAGCGGAATGATGTGTGGCGCGCGCCCTCAGCACACCATGCAAGCTCAGATATTATTTTTTCATAATTCTGCATGATAAAATTTCATTGTCTATTAAGTAATCCAGCAAATGAGATCCTTTATGAGGGTATAATGAGACCTAATTGCAAAGACTAGTGGAGCCACGTGGAAGGATTTAGGAGGCATTAAGCCGTCGGGTACTGAGCACAGACTGTTACCTAGCCATTACTTTCATAATTCAAGGAGAAAATTAGTCCATTTAAGGGGAAAAAAAACCCTTTGATTCCATTTATTCTGCTCAAGTTGACAGGATTCCAGTTTTCCCCCTTTTGGTTAAGATGCCTGTGCAACAAATGAGGCTTGTAAACCATCAGTCACTCTTTAAATGTTAAATAATAAAAGAGGTGAATATCAGAAACATAAAAACAAAACAAAACATAAAACAAAAAAAACAAACAAACAAAAAAAAAAAAACACAGAGAGGCCTATACTCTCAGTTTGCCTGTTCTTTCCCCTCCACTGCTGTGCACCCTTTAGTGCAACAGTTCCCCTTCACTATTCAGCGCCTTTTCAAACCCTGTTGATGGGCAATTAATCACTGGGCTATTCAGAAACATAAAAAATTCAATTGGATCAAGAATATGATAAAACACTGATTCTTTTTAGAGTATTTGTGAGTTTATACACGGTGGCATCATTTCACTGTATCTGGTTTAACGTCAGAGAGGGTTAATGAGTCTAGATGAAGTAAAAGGAACAAAGTTGTCAAATTGCAATGCTGAAGCCCCCCCATTCACTTTGCATTGCATGCCATATTATACTGTGAAGAAGACCATTAAAGGTTTGTTCTACAAGCGTCATTAACTTGTATAAACGCCCTTCTTTTTTACAAACTTAGCATTGTTGTGCAGAGGATGATTTGCTCCTTTATTAGTCTCCAGGCAACACATACTGAAGAACACTATGGAACCCTCTGTATACATTCAAGTGGCAAAGGGGGGAATGAACAATGATCCCATGGATGACATAATGTCACGCAATGACTTTTCATTAGCAATTATCTGTTTGATGTGAACAGCAGCTGCAGCGGCTTCTCCCCATTTTGGGGTCTGCAGGAGAAAAGAGCAGGGCAGAGAAAAAGAGACTTGTTTGTGAATGGCATCCTGCAGGAGTCTGGGGGACCTGACGGTGTCCATGAATGTGGAATTTAATTTATATCACAATGAATAATTGGGTTTGTATGCAAAACTGAGTTGAAAATAATTACATGTTAAAGACTGTGACAGCGTAGAAAGGAAAAACAAAGCACTCTTTTTAATGTCTCCTGCCAGGAGTTTCATAGTATTTTGAGATCAATAAGGTGCAGAAAACATGGATCAGGAAGGAGATTCTTTAGTATCAGAGGACTGTTCTGTTGCAGATATATCCTTAAATCTTTCTACAAACAGCTCCAGTGATTGGACGCAGACAACATCATTAAGGAGCCCAGGCCCTCAGCCCTTTAGAAAACTAAAGTGACAGCGTCAGTGGAGGAAGAGGTTTCTGAACAAAGCCAATGAGGGCCCCGTTGATGGCCTATAGAGATGTCCTGCACCAGGCTCCCTCTAATTAGAGAGACGCTCCTCAGTCTCACATAGCCTTTCAGTGCAGACACTCCAGACTGAAGTGTGTCCCCCGTGCCCAAACGAGTGTGTCTGGACGTCCACACTCAATGCTGCATGGATACGAGGCTGCGCTTCATGGCTCACACAATCAAGGAGTGCCGAAAATGAGATAAACACCGACTGATTGCGATGCTAAAGTTCATGGAGAAACATCTTTATTGAAGCTTATTGTTGAAACTGATTTGTCCCCATATCTCCAATTATTTCCAAAAGACTAAGCAAATGCCATTAGAGGGATGGCTCAGAACAGCCCTTATTTCAATCTGTTCTTGCTTGAATTGTCAAAGAGTCTTGAGTTTCTGTCGGTATTGTAGATAAGAGGCGTCCCCATTGTTGTTTACTTTGCAGTACATCTTCGTTATCAGCTGTAAGGGCTCATTACTGGGCCCCTCACTGGTTTCAAAGAAGATCAAGATGCTGTTTTGCTTCTGTTAATGAATGGCCTTTTAGGAAAACTAGGGCGATGCCTGCTAACTTTAGAAGAGTATTCCAAAGCCGCAAAAAATCATCTGAATTTATTTCACATAAAAGTAAATGCTGAGCCAAACCTGGAATGTTTTCAGCCTTTGTATGAGCTACTGACCTCCAGTTAAACCTAAATTAAGAAAAGGGTATGAGAGGAGGCCCTGGGCACACCAGTCCCAGCTCATTTTAAAAGATGTGATATTGTAGCCTCTTTTTCTCCTGCTTGAAAGGGTTGGGAAATCCCAGGGATTGAGCTTGTGTGCTGGAGCGGAAGCAGGCTAGAATAGGTGTCCGGCCGCGTCTTTTGTCGCCAGCCAGGCCCATGAATGGACATAGGCCGCAATCATCTTCTGTCTTCTGTTTTTCAGCCTGTGAAAGAGCAAACAAACCAAACGTTTTTCATCTGTATGTCATCTGGACCTTTTCACACCTGTCAGTCACTCTGTTGTAATACTGGGAGTTTCCTTTCTTTTTAGAAAACGTACCAGAATCGTATTCTTTTATATCCTCGTGCATATGTGCAATACGTCTTCAGCATTTACATCCCTGAAATGTTTTACCTTTTATCTTGTTTTAAAAAAATTGTATTTAATAACCAGCACCAAATTTTAAAACGAAGGAAACTGACAATGGTTTATAAATGCATGGTAAATGCACCAAGCATGCTTGGTGTGAGGGATTACCATCGAGTCAATGAGTCAATCCAATCAGCTGGTGTTTCTTAGAGAGAAAACTTTGAACCAATCTGACTGGATGATCTGGTTGAATGACCTCTGTAAAGTGCCTTAGGATAACCTTTTTTTGCGATTCGGTGCTATATAAATAAACTGAATTGAAATTAAATGTATGATGTTGCCTTTCTTGCAATACGTCTTTTGGAGTGTGCCATGAAAGTAATATTTGCTCAACTGTACTTAGATCTGTTCTTTGGGCTGTTATGAAAAGTCTTCATTCTAAGCCATCTCTTCGGAGCTACAATGTCACTTGGGTAAACTTTGATTAAAGTATTTTAGAGAACAGCTAGATTATAATTAAAATAAAATTAAGTAATTGTAGTATTTCTACCAGTTAGGACACTGGACTTTATTCTAAGGAAACAGACTAAAGGGGGCTAAAATGAAATTATCATAGTTTATGGCATTAAATTGTATTGGTCGATTATATAAAGTCTAAATAAAATACAATAAAGTTGTGGTAACTGTGTCTCAAATATGAAAAAAGGCAAAGGTTATGAAAGCTTTAGTGTGACACCATATCCACAGAGGACATTAAAACATGTTGCTGTAATTTTAATGAGGATCACATCTGGATTAAATGTTTTGCCAGAATTGCGTTGTTGCTTGTTGCATCTACATTCTTCCAACAACATTTTTTCACACAAACACTCCAATTAACTTTCTGTTTGAGATATTATCCTTGCTTTCTCATCCATTATGCATTCAATAAAAATGTTTATAGAAAGCCAGACTGTCTGTCAGGCTGCATTCAGGGCCTGATTTGATCTCATTTGAACAATCGATCCACCTCTCTGTTTTGGTCTTTGTTACAATTTCTGGTATTATAATCTTCCTCTATTTCTAAATTTTGTATGAAAATGCCTTTGGGAGAATATGATTAATTCTTCCTAAATATTTATAACTGTAAAAAAAAAAAAAAGCTGGTCTTAAAGGCTGCTAAAAAGTGCTGTGTTCTTCTTTTTATAGTTCGTCTGTTTTGAAACTGGCTCAGTTTTTCAGATTATTCCCTAGCAGCTGTTCTAAACATTGTTAAACTTTTATTTTCAATATTTTGAGAGAACAAGATGAGCTTACAAAATCATGTGAAGTAGGTTATCTTAGAAGAAACATGGCAGACTCAGTTCACAAAACCCATACTTGATTGATGGATTTTTTTGGCGTAATAATGTAGTCTAATTAAAAAAAAAATATATATATAAATTCTGGGAATGGTGCATAAATAAATGCTTTAATTTGTTTTATTTTTCTAATTTAAGATAAAAATGATCAAACTGAGGTCATTTCTAAAAAATGTATTTTGCATAGATCAGATTAACAAAAACAGAAAATACAGACAACAACTAGTGTCTGGGGTTCTGTGGGGTTCTGTGGGGTTCTGTGTGTACCTTATTCAGATCTCTGGTTACCAGGAGAAAGTATATCTTGAAATGGATATTTTTCTCACATTTCTGATCTACAATATTTATCTTTAGATAATAATAAGATGTTATTAAAGGGCTCCTAACATTGGAGTCTGACATTTTATGTGCTATTATCAAACCAATTTAATAAGAAAAGTAGAAATGCAAGATGTTTCATTATGACACCTACTGTAACAGAACAAATACATTATGCAGCAGCATACTAGTGTTTTTAGTATCCATTTTTGAACAAACATGTGTTTAACCGGGTTTTGGGATAAAATATCTGAATTCATTTTAGAAATCAACAACATGTTATTGAATCTTGATTTATAAAGTGCCCTGATCATAAGTAAATATTTTAAATTGATCTGTTTGTGATTCAACATGTTAAAGCTGCACCATTTCTGTACAGAAGTTTATCTCATTATTTAGTGGCCACAGAGATCTATTTCAGTATGATTGCATATGGACTTTCAGCATTAGATGTGGGGTTAATTGATACTTATACCAAGTTTAAAGCAATTATTGTTTACACTACATATATTCTTCATAAATATAAAGAAAATATTATTTATAATACTCCAAGCATCCAACAAACCCAGAATCTAAGAAAACAATTACATGGGTGAAAAGAATGAAAGCAGTTTATCTCAGTTGGTATACTCTAGCACATACATGATACAAAAGGATCTTTTTTTATCTGTAGCAACATATGAAATATTAATTATTCCACCTTTCACTAGCAACACTTACTTGCTTTTAATATTTTTATGATAAAGCCTTAGACAGTGGATTAATACAATAATCTTACCATGCTTTCTGAAATATTATGCTTTCTGTCCTCTTTCTGTGTTTTCATTTCAATCTGAAAAACTGACACGAAGAGAGGACAGTTAGTCTTTGGCACTCAGGCTTAAAACTGGTGGTGGAGTGGAGATAGATTAAGTTGGTCAGTCTGTAGACTGCTGGTTAGTGAGACATTATGCTGAGTTTTACGGGGAAATCCAGTGGACTGCATGAGCTGATAATAGAGCTTCACTCAGGGACCTGGAAGATGGAAGTCCAGTTTGGATAACACAGGTTGAGAGAACCTGTCCATGATGAGCATGAAGCGACAGTGGAGAGAAAAACTCCCCGTTGGGAAGTAACCTCTGGCAAAACCAGGCTCAACATGGCAGTCTTCTGTCAGACCAGTTGAAATAAGACGTGGAATGCAGTAAGAGTCCGGGAGGAATGAAACTCTGATGAAGTTGTAGCTATGATGATGGAGGAGGGGCTGGAGGTGGGTTGAAACGGGTTCATCTTAATGAAGTCACACAGCACAACCACTGCCTGCGCAGCAGGCAGCAGACAAGTTGTGGATCGGAGGCATTTTATTATGAACTTTGGATGCTGATTTGGCTTTCGTGGAGGTGTAGTTCAAAGCTGACTGGCTTTGTCGCGGGTGGATGTAGGAGAGCAATCAGTTTCTTCAGTTGAACTTCCGCCTAGGGTCCATTAGTTTGCAGATTAATTAGTTGAGTGGAACGGACAAATCTGTTTTGTTGCATCAGATATCACACTAACAGGCGAGAGCAAGTACAGTGCCTGCTGGTGTAGTTTGGTAACTAGAACAAAAACCTTTTCAGCAGGTAAGCAGCATCAATCTCTGTGTAGAAATAACGCCTCATAGAACAAACAAGGGATTACAACCTAAGGAATCTTTTCCATGTACAGGACACAAACAAATGAATAATCTAAAAAAAAAATAAAACTTAAAATAGATTATCTAAACTGTGCATAGCTTTAACATAATAACTGAAATTATTTAAACCAATATTATTCCTCTGACTTTTATTCATTTATTTTCCGTGCCCCATACTCTAATGTATGGTAAATCCTAAATTAATAATTTTTCTCAGAAGATTAGTAAATTCCTTTTTTCCATTGCAGGATAGTTGAGTTTTCTTTTCTACAAGGACAGCTAACCTAATTAAATTAAAGTAACAAATTGGACAGGCTAGAAGAGAGTTAAGGATCCAAATACTGATAATTTCACCTTCATTTAAGACTTTTTAAACCGTTTTCCTTTGGGATGTTTAATCTGGACCACCAGTCTCAAGTTATGCTTGTGTCAGGGATGTATAAAGAAAGCTTCGACAATTTTCACTTTTGTTTTTTTTTTTTTTTTTTTTATTTTACCTCAGGCCTATGCTGTTTTGGGATTATTTAAATAATTTAGGGGGAAAAAAAATAATTAACCAAGTAAATTAAAAAGATTTTTTTAAGGACATGTTTTGTAAAAGATTAGTTAACAATTATGGTAATAGTGGGACGAAAGTGGGAGTTTAACGTTTAAATGATTATAGCAAAACCAACCAGAGTGACCTATGAAACAAAAGAGGAGAAAAATAGCAACAACTGACAAAAAGAAAAGCATTAGAAATAAAAACAACAAAAAAGAAATAATAGAAAAACATATATTAGATTAAATATATCTATGGGATTACCATGCTTCAAGAAGCAAGTGGAAATGACAAATTTTTAGCTACTGTCTCCATAAATGCTTTACTCATGTGTTTATCAGATGTAGTTGTCTAGAGAGAGAATGAAAATGTTTTTCTAGCTTCAAAGTCATCACAATCAGTATCGATGTTCAAACATTTCAAACTAAAACTTAAACCTAGGATCTTATAATTTCACATTATTTTATTATTATTATTGTTATTTATTTTTTTAAATCACCTTGTCTGGACCAAAGTAAGTTAATATAAGTTTAACAAGTTCTCCTTTCACTCTGTTTATGTTTCCAACTCGAGTGGGTTTCCTTTGAGCGCACTGAGACAGCTGAGGTCAGGGCCAAGATCTTCTGTCTCCACCGTCCCAGTTCTGTGCCAGCCAGATAAAAGGAGAGACTGTTTGCGGGTTGTCTGAGCTTTTTGTGTTTGCACAGAGTCACAACCTAGAGAGGGGTCGAGGGGGAGTTTGAGGGCAACTAACCAGGATTTGTATGCAGAATACATCGCGCAGGCACCCCCTCTGGTACACTCTATGTCCTCTCACCTGCCTGCTGCAGTAAATCATGGAGCTATCAAGTGAAGCGTGTTGATGAGTCTGCACGTGCAAGAGCTTTGCTGCACCTGTCGATTCAGCGCTTGCATGCATGTGATTAATAAAGAGTGGATAAAGGGACCTTGGTGTGTTTTTTCCATTTTTTTACATACTAGTTTTACCTCCATATGATCAGAGTGAAAGTCTGTAAGGAAGGTATCACTCAATTTTGTTTGTAACCATCTAAGTGTGTGCACAGGTCTCGGTGTTAACTGCGATGATTGAAACAGAGGTAGTTTGGTGTCAAACAGGAGGTCTGCAGATGCCCGTCCGGCTGAGAGCTGCAAGGTCCCCCCTTTTGACAAAGTATCTATTCAGAGTCAATGAGCTGGGTCAAAGCCTGCACGTCAGGCTGCAGCTCGGCCTAGCACTGGGGCGGTCCAAGAGGTCAGTCTCATTCACATGGCGCTGTCATGCAAATGAACCCACCCACGCTTAAACAACTCTTGGAATTTTTATGTCTGCTCTATGGCCCTTTTTCCCTCAATTTCTCTCTTTTCTCCTCATTTTCCTCACTCCATCTCTGCCTCTTCTCCTTTCCAAAGCTTTCTCCCCTGTATTCACAAAGTCATTGACCAGACATTCAAAGCTTTTTAAATTGACCAGGGTCATTGTTCCTGGAGTAAAGTAGGAGGGCTGGGGAGATGGAGAGAGGGAAAGTGTAAAGAGGAGTGGACTTAAATATACTCCGCTCTGAAAGTAGTTAGATCATGTTCTTTTCATGGTCCGATTAGAATCAAATCGATCCCCCCGCCCTTCCTGACACTTCGTGTTTTGAAGAGGATCGACCAAACAAAGATTTCCCAGCTCAGACAGGAAGAATGAATGACTGATCCTGAATGCTAAACACGCTCTTAAAAGTGTCATTCTGCAGCAGGACAATAACCGAGAGAGTAAATTTGTTTTTGCTGTGTGAGAGATGCTAGTGCGGACAAAGAAAAGTTATCACTCCTGTACTGATGGGATATCTAATAAATTCTATGATCTTCAGCATACAAATAGAAGACAATTTAAGTACATTAAACGTAACCTTGAAAAAAAAAAACATGTTTTCCAATTAGAAATGTATGATTTTATATAAATTTCCTGAGTGTGCGTTTCGTACAAAGTAGAGAGGAAAGTGGAAGGAGGTTAGTCTACTTCAGAGAGATGGATGCAAAGGGTAACCAATTGAGGGTTTTGTTCACCCTGAGACCATTTTTGCACCTGCTACTTCAATCTCAAATTCAGTCAAAAGCACTGTAAAGTTTTCAATTTTACCATAAAAAAATAAACTAGTTCTCTAAGAGATCTTTTTCTCGCAATTTCATTCCAAGAAATACATAAAAAACATCAGAATCCTCTGATAAGCATGCGACTAAAAGATCATTTTCTTTTGATTTCTGAGGAATTGAAGAATCTATTTCAATCTTGTTAAAAACCAGATAAAATTATTTTTTTGATCAGCAAAGTAGATAAAAAAAACAGTTATGATCAAGTACTAATAATATTGCTGTTACTTGAATAAAGTATTAAATATTGTTTTTTTTATTTCAGTTTTAACATTACCCATTGTGTCTTTATGATTGGCTGAATAACAAAAGCCTCAAAAAAGACAAACCTCTGAAAAGTTTACAGAGTATACTATAAAAGTATACACATCAATTATTTTTTAAAAACAACTGAACTTAATAAAAAAATATATATATATTTTAACAACGCAAAAACGATTTTTTTTTATCGTAGTGATTTTAAAATATTTACATAGAAAGGCTTTTTCCTTCGAGTAATAAAGAGGTCAACATTTTTCCTAGTTAAGTCCATTGTTATATAATTAGTTGTATTTGTTGCTGCTGTTGCTGTTGTTGCTGTTGCTTTGTTGCTAAGTCAGTAAGTAGTCTTGTTTTTTTTTTGCAAATTTATAAAAATAAAAGTAGGGTTAGATAGTAAGATAATACGGGTTAGATAGAAGATAATAAATTAATAAATTTGAGTAATATCATAAGGAGGAATTAGAATTTAAGAAAACGTAAAAAAGTAAACATTAACTATTTATTTCCTATTTATCTTTACATATAAGGCTTTCAAACGCTTGAAAAAAATAGCAATTTTTTAGGCGAATAACAGAAAACATAAATAGTTGCCAGCTGAAAAGTTAGAAACAGGAGAAACACTTTCTTTTTAAAGTAAAAGCACATTTAAGCAAGGAGTGTTAACTGATTCCCAGATAGTAAAGGTGAAGAGCAGATTGGAAGGATATTTAAAGAGGGTTTATAAATGTCACTAACAACTGAGTGAATAATGCCTTTACAAATGTAATGCATGAAAAGAAATTAAGAATAAACACAGTATGGAGTCAGTATCTCTAAATAAACTATGTAACATTCTGGAAAAACAAGCAAATAAATATGATTATTAACTCATCAAGAAGGATGATTAAAGGTGGTAAAATAAAAGCCAAAAATTGTCGAATTAAAATGTACTTTAGTAGGGTCCTGTATATCAGAATCAGAATATAACAAGAAGAACAAGAAGAACATCAGTAATAATTTTACAATCAGAAGCAATAAATAGGTTGTACTAGGAAGAAAAATACACAATAAAAAAAAATTTATTTATTTTTTATTTCATTGTTCCTGTTATAAAGTAAAACCTTTCATGGATTGAGGATGATTGTATTAAAAATAATGTTCAGTTCTAAAACCCAAAATATTACCCTTTGGGTTTCCCCAGAGGAGCTGGGCCAAGTGGCTGGGTAGAGGGACTTCTCCCTACTGAAGCTGCTACCCCCACGACCCGGGAGTAAGTTGCGATAAATAATAAACCTACTGGCTTTGAAAGTTTACAGTGTTTGGTACACATCGCATTCTGCACATTGTGAAGGACAGCTTTCCTTTCCCATCTATATAAAAACCTGCCCACATTATTTTGCTGAAACATTTTGTAATTTAGACAGTTTGGTTAAAGTTTATGATTTGATGGATTATTAAGGTCTAATTTAAAACAATTTAGTAAAATAATACAGTTAGAATTATAAAAAGCTTTAATGAAGGAAACTAAAGATGAGGGTGATGGCAAAGCTGTCTTTTAATCTCAACAGCGGAATATCAAAGATAAATGTAAACAATATCAGTTGTTATATGCAAGAAGCGAAAAATGATTTGCCCTTTTAATATTAATAAGAAGAAGGAGAAATAACAATTCAGTATTATACCAACAATGCTCTAAAATCTGAAATTGCCAGTGTCATGAACAATTTTGATCTTAACAATCAGTCACCAGTACAGACCTAATTGTATCTTATTAGGATATTTTATTATAGGCACGCAAAAAGCAGTGCATCATTGTAAGGTGAAGTAAAATAATGAAGTGAGCCGTGGGCTTCTGCATCCTTTTAGCCTGGATTCCTTAAACACCTGGCTGGTGGAGGGAGGTCAAAGCAGGGACCTAGGGCAGGTTGAGGCCAGGTGTGGCTCAAAGTTGTGTAGGAGCATGCATATGTAGTTGAGGGGTGTCTCCTCAGAATGATAGATGGGCCAACGAGATTTGCATTTGGATGGGATTATGGCCCATGGCTTAGAATAGTTAGAATGAGTTAAAATAGGATAACAGGATCTTGGGAGGTAGCTAGGAATGTTGGGGTGAACAGCAGAGATCTGGTAGTTGATGCTAGGGCCTGTGTCATGCCTACATTTCTGGCTGGCCCTGTTAAACTCTGGGTTCTAGGATGCTGGCTGCTGTGGTCACTTCACCTGGCTTGCACAGGTTTTTCGTAGTTGCCTCACTTTGACACACCTTGGTGGTTTTCTATCCTGCCATTGCTTAGTGCAGGTACAAGAGGAAATCCCACTGCAGTAACTGTGCCAGCTGGTCAGGACTTGCAGAGTGGGGGTGGCCTGGGAAGTTGCAATGGGACCATGGAGATAGCCACCTTTTGGCAGGATGTTGTCTGTCTGATTGCTCAAACTGGTTCCAAAAAAGTGAAGTGTGACCAGTTTTTCCTTCCAATCAAAAAGTAGCACACCAGACTCTATTCATCTCATCAAGTCTTCATGTTAACACTGGACTCACTTGATGAGATGACTGGAGTCTGGTGTGCTATTGCTTGGTTTGAAAGTAAACCAGCAGCCACACAGCCCTTTTTGGTGCCAGTTTGAAACCCCTGCTTTGAGAAGTCAATTTATTAGTAAACAAGGTGGATATTTGTCTTACATGGTCTCAGAATCGGTACAGTTCCTTTGTGGTAGAGGAAAATCAGAGAACAAAAAGCATCATGAAGACCAAGGAACACAGGGAAAGGAGGGAATTGTTTGCATCGGTTATTAGGTAATCAAACTACAAAATGCTTCAAATGTTATTTTTCAATAATCATTCAATATTTTAAAGAATATGTCACAAAATCAAATCTGTTAAGGCATGGCCATTAAGCTAACTGAAAGACAAGTCAAGGAGAACATTAATCAGAGACAAAGCTGAGGTCTTGGGAAACCTAGGTGCCAAAATTCACAAATCTGTTTGATATATTGAGATTTCTGACCCAAAACACATTGAGTTTGTTAACAACCCTGTAAAACTGATGCTCAAAGATCTTCCTCAAATCAAATCTGAGTGAACTCCAGTTATACTTACTAGCTATACTTAGCTAACTTGAGACATACTTAGTAAGTAGTACAGTCATACCCAAAAAGTTTTTCTTTACACAGAATGAAATCTTTGCAGAATGAAATCATGTCCTTTGATTGTACATTTATCATTTGCTACTTTGCAGTGGTCTAACACACAACATACATTTGAATTTGTTGTTGCAAAGTTATAAAATGTGAAGAAAATATTATACTATCACATGAATGGAACAACTTGATGCTGTGTGCTGTTTAGGGGTGTATAAGGGAGTGTGAGAAATGTAATCTTTATGTTGTTTGCAATGAAATTTACTTAAAGACAATCTTTTATTCTTTGGTTGTTTCTATCATCCTAACAGTTATGTCTGCTGCATTACAAGAGCGACCTGACATTAAAGTCTCATGCAAAATTACTGTTTGTGTACTGCATCTCAAGAAGCCAAACAACTCTCGTAAGGTGAAGGGACAGAGGGGTGGGACCACCCTGCAGCTGCCCCTCTTCGCTCCCACCTCATCTCTTCATTCCCTCTCCTATTCATCCCGCAGCTGCAGTCCTTTGCCCCTCTCTCTCTCACTCCATCATACAAAGTTTTCCTCTCTCTCTGTTTGTCTAAAAGACACAAAGATGGATGGAGAAGCTCCTGGAATGGGCTGCACAATAGCTTATGCCACAAGGTGAGCAGCCTCAGCTGCATACGGCCCTTTGCTGCCTTTTTTAACTTCAGCTATGCTCCTCTCCTGGTAGGAGAAGAAGTGTGTGAGGAGGAGGTGTGGGGGGAGAGAGTTTGAGCGGCACAGTATGGCAACAGATGCTTTTGTTCGGCCAAAAGTCTGAAAGGGGGCCTTAGGTGGGGGGCTTAGCGGTGTCAGAGCATAGAGTCATTTTTCTCTCCTTTTTCTCTCACTCTGCCTCTCTTTCTCTGCAGCCACCTCTCCCCAGCTGTGGCTGCCGTGGAGACTGAGCAAGAGGAAATGTGAGGGCAACGGCATGATGGAATACGTAAGTGGGGCGCGCGGTTTTGGCCTGTTTTGTGGGCGACTTCATTAAAGGGTCGTTTATCTGGCCTGTGATCCCATTGTCCGAGGCCTTCTTTATCGGCCCCTGGGTGTCAGGGGGGCGTAATTGGCCGATTGGCCATGGTCTGCACATGCTGAGGTGATTTATAAAGCTGTGAATGGACCTGACTTCTCTCAGGGCTGTGCTCCCTCAAACGTATTGGAGATACGGAGCTGCAGCGTAACACTGACCAAACGCAGAAGAAATGTGAAAAGGATGAAACGTCCCCAAAGCTCTTTGTGTGAGTGTGAAATTAGAGGCTTGAATAAAAGGCCTCTGGAATCACTCTTTGCCTTGTCATCTATTTTTTTCTCCACCTTCATAGTCCTTTCGACTTTGTTGTTTCACCTCTTTAGTCTCTCCTTTGCCAGGGAACTCTAGGTCTTCTTTCATGAAGCACTCATTTCTTTCTATTTTTTATCCATGCAATCACAGTTGCAAGCTGTATTTTAGCTTTACTCCAGGAGCACATTATGTTCCAGTCAGTGAAAAATGTAGTGAAAAGGCAAGATAGCTTTACTTGTCAATGTATTTGATAAAAACACAATAAATCATAACTATTGCAACAAAACAAAAAATTTGCTTTATTATTAGTTATTTACAGCAAAGTCAGACATTATAGACATAAATACAATTTTCAGATGTTGTGTTGTTTGATAAAAAATATAGCAGGTTTTTTGCAGGTGGGAGAATTGCATGGCTTTGTGTGGTTCTCTGGTAAGCTGAGCTTGGGTTTTAATGACCTCCTAATTAAAGCAGGCCCTCCTCTCAGTGGGCTGATCATGTAGGCAAGGTCAGGGGTCATTAACAAGGCTGCCGGTGGCCAGAGTTCCTGCCCAATGCTAATTGCCCCTTGCAAAATACACAGTTTATCACAACATGATCTCTCTGGGTAACGTTAACAGTTCATTTGCTTCTCCAAAGGAATTTAATTCTCCATTTTAATCTTTTTTATTTGTTTACTTGTTTAGTTAAGAGTGAGTACTGTAGTGTTTGAGCTGTCAGAGCAAACAAAGACTGGCCTTATCTCTAGAGAACTCCTTTATTGTTCTTGAACAAACCCAGACGTGGAGTTCATTAGGACCAGATTACGTGTTTACCTAGAGGCTGGAAGAGAAGAGCTTTTAGTGTTTGTGGTCTGCAAACATGTGCAATCTAACAGGAGGATTCCCAGGAACAGCTTCAGCTTTAAAGTGTCTGCAGTACCTTGAGAAAATGTTTCACATTTTGTCACATTTTAAGAGTACACCTATGTTAATTTAATAGAATTTTAGTTCATAGACCGACAAGCAGCTTGACATGAATACAAAACGAAAGGGAAATGATCCATACAGAAGATAGTGCTCTTTGGGTCGGATGATGTGTCCATGGGTGAGAAACTTCACCCACATTGTTTACTGCTGCTGGTCAGAGGGTCCAGTGGTACCTCTTCACGGCAGTCTTGCTTCGGTCAGTGAGCCCCATGGCAGCAGTGGCTAAAATGCAGCTAGCATCCACCATTGGTGTGAAAATGTTTTCATCAATAGTTGAATAACTCATTGTAGTATATGGCGTTTTGGAGTCCTGTGAATTAAAAAAGTCTCTATAAAAGAACAGGCCTTTTCTAGTTTCCTTGTGGATTATTTCTGTAGTTGCTACAGGCTTTTGGGGTATGTCTCTGAATTATATTTCAGTCTGATTTTCTTTGCTTATTGTTTTTGCAATGTGCATTATATTTCTAAATGTACTTCCTTGTCTACTTTTACTCACATATGATTGTTTATTTCCCTTCCATTTTCTTCAGGTTTATCCTCGGTTGTGTCACGGAGGCAGCAGTCTAAGCAGGGATGTCCGGATTTCCCGATCCACACAAACCTCCTCCAGGGAGATCACATTGTGACATTTTTAATTCTCAAGGTTAAGTATAATGTTATCCCAACATGAGAAATGATATACTTTAGTTTTCTAAAAGCTTTCCACAGCAAATAGTAGTTAGTGTTCACGTCACGTATCATAATGTAATTCTAGAGGTCCAATTTTTGCGGTTAAAAGTTCTGCTTTATCCATCAAAAATTACTTTTATGGGGCATAGCTCGGAATATTGCAGACCAGTTAATTTCATTCATCTCTGTCCTTGTCGCTTTTTGCTCTGGAATGCAGTCATGCAACTTTACACAGTGTACATTTTAGTCAGGCATCACAGCACCCAAATGATTTGCATTGCATTTATTATATGGCTTGGATACAGAAGCTTGGTAAGAGAAACCAATTCATTTATGCTGCCTCTGCACTGGTTTTTAAGTAATCTGAAGAACACATCAAGCTTGCCTCTGCACCTTTGGTTGCAATCTGTGACTTTGTCTAACCAGTATTGCACCGATACCAATATAAGGTGGGGCCCCGATCTAGCACAAAAATGGTGGCATCAGTATCGGCGAGTACCAACAAATAGGGCACCAATTACATTTTGAGAGCCAAAGGTTTATTCAACTATTGTCACCCATTCCAGGTAGGCAATAAAAAGTTCTACTGGATTCACTTTGT
>NW_015150796.1:581349-582804 GCF_000732505.1 Cyprinodon variegatus
ACTCTTAATAAAACCTGTTAAACTTTTCCCTGGTCTCTCTTTTGTTCTATATCAGACTTCTAACACTTGACAGAAACACATATATTCTGACTTAATGTACTGATTTGGTGTTTTCTTAATGCAACGGGTTGTGTTTGCCTTTATTAAGAGGTATTGGAGTAAAGGAATTGAATACAAATTTGATCCTCAATTTTCTATTGTTTTTTTTTTTTTAAAAATATTCAAAAATTGCAAATGCATTTTCTTCTAATTTACAACCATGCACTGCTTTGTGTATAGCAGTTTGTGGTTTTAGGGTTACAAAATGTAAAAAAAAAAGGTTTGTGAATATTTTGTACTGCAATTATCACCTTTTACTTCCACTTATTGATAAGTGGAACAGTTTGCCATGAAAAAAATGTTTGATGCTTCCTTTTTATTAGCAGTGCATTGGAGATTTTACACACAGCCAAATGTGGTCAAAACAGATAAAATGCCACAGATCACATTAAGTTTTCTAAAGCTGGAATGGCCTGAAATAAAGAAGACTGCCACAGGATCTTCCAGCCACCACCTAGAGAGAGTCCAGGCAGGGAGGAGGGGCCTGGCTCCGGGGTTTAATGTAGCTGATTGTGTTCCCATGAAAAAAGGAACAGTTTCTTCTGTGTTAATTTTCAATTTTGTTTCTGTATGTGTGCCCAGCTTTTGTGTTCAGTTCCCTTTCCCTCCTAAAAGCCACCCCCCTTTACACACCCCTTCTCTTTCACCTCTCTCCTCGTCAGCCCGTCTAGATTATGTTGCTAAGGAGATTTTTCTCTTTTCTTCCCTTTTTTTTTTTGCTTTTTTACTGTTTCCCATTGATTTGGTGTTAATGCGTTTTGAATGCCCCTTGGTGTGTGCCGAGCACTGGGGGAGGGAGGGGAAGGACGGGGTCTAGCTGAGTGGAGGAATTTGAATCTGAAACGGTAAGGTTGGGGTCCGTTTGGGTTAAGGCCTAAAGAGAGGCACTCAAGTGAGAACTGAAGTGGTTTGCAGAGCTAAGGAACCTCTCGGCTAGCTGCTCCCCCCTCTTCTTCCCCTTCTTTCTTTTTTAGGGTCACCCCTTTACAAGCAGCCCACAGGTGCACTGTCAGTCTTTCCTTTTCGTATCCAAACCAAACCCATGAGCAAAACAAACATTATTACCCTCACTGAGTAAAATAATCCCAGCAGATTGCAGACCAAATTAGGTAGTTCAGTTTGTGATAGAGACGTAGAAGCTTCTTTTACAGTCTATTTTCCAGCTCAGGCTCTAGTAGTATTTCATGTTATCATATTCATGTTCCCTTCACGTTTCACCAATAACAACTCCTAAGCAGAGGTGTCAAAAGTATCAATCTATATTACTGAACTAGAAGTTTAACTCTTACTGTTTAACAGCACTTTTTAGAAGTTACAGTATCCAATTAAGCATTTTACTAAAGTAAAAGTGTAAAA
>NW_015150796.1:586251-588878 GCF_000732505.1 Cyprinodon variegatus
CCCAGGCTTTATAGAGTATAGCTCAACAAAGCCTTATTATGGCTTAGAAAACATGCAAATTGAACGAAATGAATTCAATTGGAGATTTGATTGGAGAAATTATTCATTGCTCCAGAGAACATGCCTCCAGTGCTCTAAAGGTCAGTGGTGATATATTTTGGACCAATACATCCAGTATTTTGCATTTAACCTCAAAGCGTGATTAAAAAGACCTCATAGAAAATTTGTATAGGGAGTTGAAATTTTTGTTGCCTAGCAACAGCTCATAAACATCACTGCTCGGAGTTGAAGTGAATGATTAACACTTAAAGAACTCTCTCATTTTTCTAAAGTTGTGCAATCAGTGGCTGACTAAATACACTTTTGCCCAACTGTATTTCAGTGATTTATACGTTTTTTACTTACGTACATACAAATGTCATTTCCCCCTGCATAGCTGTAGACATTAATCCTCTCTGTGTTTTCCAATAGAATCATGATGACAAAAGGCTGCAGGCAGATTATCCATGGAGCGACAGAGGTCTCACAAACTCCAGACATAGTTATGCCGAAATCAGTGGAGCACCCACCACATTTATTAAGTTTGTGCCACACATGTTTTCCCTCTGTTCAGGTCTTCCTTATAGACGAAGCTGGCCTGACTTGAGGGGCTACAGCCAGTGCTACATGGAACTACTCTCCTGCAGCCATGGCAAAAGAAGAAGGAGCCGCAGTTGCAGCACCATCCACTGTTAGACGGATGCACATGGCAGAATACTGCCCCACTCCGTACCCTGACAACCTCATTTCATCCACAACAGCCTGTGTCCATCAACATTTACTCCGTTGTATAGTGTTTCCTTCCTGTGTTTAGGCAAATACCAAAATTTCTCTTATTTTTCTCCTTAATTGTTGCGTATCCTTTGAAAGATCCCTGTGTATAGGAAACCCCAACCCCCCTCTTATCCATCAAAAATGACCATTTAATTTTTTTTCTTCCTCCACTGTATGCAATTTTGCATTTTCTCTTTGCTTCAAAAAATGTTATCAAGGGTTTTAATGTTAAAATATATCATTATTTTGCTTCTGGTATCTTGTCTTTGTTAATTTGTGGGGTGGGCTGTTTGGAAGTTGCTGTTCCTAAAGGATCCAAGCTTGGAGGAAAAAAGGGACTCTGGTGGGGGAGGAACAGTTTCTTTTATTTTTTTAAATAATTAACATATAAGGAAAGCACAATATCTCACTATTAATTAAAAAATATCTTTTTTGAAGCATGTTTGTCCATCTTGGTTTAAGTACAAAATGATTTAACTAGAAAATTGACATTGTTTTTTTTAAATATAAACAGTTATGTAGTTTTTTTCTAAAGAGACATTGAAATAACATCCACTAGACGTATTAATTACTTCTGTGAAATAAGTTTGAATGTTTATTTTAATAATTATAAATCAAAGCTCAGAGAGAAGAACTGATATAGGTAAAATTTTGTAAGGAAGATAAACTGCCTGACCTTCACCGGGAAAATGGTTCTGATGTCTTAAATCAAAGAGACTTAAAAATCTTTCTTTTCACTGAAACTGTGAAGACAGTTCCCCCCCTGCTGTCAGACTCTCACACCTCCAACCCCCTCAACCCCCACTAGGAGGAAGGTTTAGATACACATGGAGACTACACATGCAGTCTCCCTCCTGCAGCTATTCACTCTCACCTTCACATACCACCCCCCACACACACCATTCCATGACTTCCATTCATTTCTATTGCCTAACCCAGACCCTCACCCTAACCATCACTAACATATTGCTAACCCTAACTTGAATTGAGCACCTTAGACCTAACCCTAACACCAAACCCACTAAGATCATCTTTGGACCAGTTAAGTAGTCCCGATTAGTACCTATTCAGTTTCTTCCCCACTGCCATTAAACTGCTGAAAATGTTGTGTAAAATGGGTTATTTTATTTATAAAAAAAATTATTTTAGAACTGTAAATATACAGAAATATGTTTATATTACTATTTTTTTATGTATTTATTACTGTTTTTAAGGCTGCATTTTAAAAAGTGAACTCGTCTAGAGCTTTTTAAAACGAAATTTCTTTTTTTTTAACACTTGTGTGTACAAATTGACAAAATAAATCTGTCTCTAAATCTACCTGTAAGTCTCTAAAGCTAGGATTTCCCTTGGACATTAGGCTTACCCTGTCCCTGCCATGTAACAAAAAGAACTCCACCCCAAACCCTTACTTGGACATACAGACACAAGCTCAATTCATGGACTTTCACAAGCTCCACTTTATAGGGATTCTATATACCATATTTCCATTTAAGTATTTTTTTTCCAAGGATGTTTTACATCTTCAATAAGAGAATAGCCTTTAAAATCCTTCTGTTAGTCTATAAATCACTGAATGGATCAGCACCTCAATACATAAGATATTTGTTGTTAGTGTATCAACCTCTCAGATCACTCAGGTGTTCTACTTCCAGCCTACTTTGCACACCCAGAACTAGAACCAAAAATGGAGACGCAGCATTCAGCACTGATCTAGTACAAACTTCCAGTAGACTAAAAAAGACCTGAAAGCCAGAGTTCTTTAAATCAAAGTTAAAAACCCATTTGTAGAGAACTGCCTTTGACTATTGAAG
>NW_015150796.1:589016-602770 GCF_000732505.1 Cyprinodon variegatus
TGTTATAAGGGCGATTTTTTTCTCCACTGTCACTGCATGCATGCTCGGTGTGAAGGATTGCTGCTTAGCAAAAAAAATACCATCTGATATCATTGCTGCAATGTTATCAAGATGAAGTGTGTCTTGTAAGTCAATGAGTCAATGCAATCAGATGGTTTTCCTTGATAGAAACTTTTAACCAATTTGACTGTATAATTTGTTTGAAATGTCTCTGTAAAGTGCCTTGAGATTATGTGTTGTGAACTGGAGTTATAAACTAAATAAACTAAAAATAAACTAAATTGAATTGATGGAGTTGAATTTAATTTCTCTCTTAGATATGGAAGTTCCATCACCTGTTGCCAGTTTTACATTTTGGATTACCATCAACTGCAGAAGTGAAGTTGCTGTTGTTTCCTAGTCCTGCTGCCTTGGTTTTTATGCTTACTTCAGTGTCTTAGATTAAGCGCACATGCTGATGAGAGAGACTGCTGTTAAAGGTGCCCGTTTGAGATTGTTGCTCCTAAGTCAATTAAGCATCCTCTGCACCAGGACTCTGGATGACCTCTGACCTGCGACCCTCACTCAGCTAACCATCATCGGTGTACTTAGAACAGAAAACACTCTCAGCTGCTAAGGATTTCAATAGACTTCATCCAAAAAGGAGGGGAGGCCATTGTGTTGCAGTAACAGAAATGGGCTCAAGACTCTTGTAGTACACTTGAATCAGTAATTTGAGATGGTTGTGCTAGCAAATACAAGAATTGCATGCTAATGTGCATGGGAAAAGGTCTTCTACAAGGCTTTTGAGATGTTAGAAAATTCAGCATTTCATTAATCTGTCACTCATAAATACTTCATTTTTTTTTTGGTCTAGAATGTTTATTTTAATCTTATTGCTGGATTTTTTTTTTTTTTTTTTCAATTTAAGCCCTTCTGCACTGCCTATATCAACAGTGCCAAAAAAAAAAGTCATGATAAACATTCTCTGTTTTTGTTTGATATCTAAAAGATAATGGCAACAGAAAAGGTTAATTACAGACCACTTGACAGCTTCTACAAATTATGGTCTGCCTTGCTTGCTTAGTAGATTTTTAGTTTGATTGGATAATGATACATTTAGCTGTAACAAGTAGCAGACAAAAATATATATGTCTTTCACTGTCACAAGAATATTTTTTCATGATTTAAACTTTTGGTAAAACAGTAGCTAAGCAGCGATTTTAAATAAGCAATGCAATAATTAATCACAATCTCATAATATTAAGACAGCTCGCTCATGTTACTTTATCTTAACTGGTTCTGTTTTATTTTGCAGCCTCTAAATTCTGGATCACACTGTGTAAATTATAAAATCACAAGACTTAACATGTCCCACTGTGTAAGGTTGACAAAATGGAAACTTCTGTCAACTGCACAGCGGAAAAAACTTAAACATCAGACTTATTGCTGCAACATAATTATACCAAAGACTTCCATCAGCAGATTAGGCAAAATGAAAACAAGAAAATAAGGTGAAGTTTTATATGTTAAACTTCCAATTGCAGTAGGAAAAGGACAACAGAAAAGAATCATCTGTAAGTGAGGTCCTGCAAAAAGTGACAAGGATCAGAAGTCAGTTGCAGCGGTAATGACAGGGCTACATTTTCCCAGAAATTATGGAAACAGTTTGATACTTTTTTAGGTCACCTTGTGTATAGAAAGAGCCAACACAGCATACATTTATAGAGATAATACACCAACCAAAAAGCCTCCCTCCCACACTCCCTCCCCTCACACTCATTCACATTCATTCACCCATTTATCATTCATTCACAAATTATATTTTCAGAATAAACATTGGAGAACTTACCATCGTTTTTTAAATTTTCGCTTCATCATCAGTTTCAACCATATAACTTTCTAAAATTAAATAATGCTGAATAAATGCTTTCAAGAAATTTGTACCAAGTGAAAATCTATTTTTGGCTTTAAAGATAAACCTTTCACCAAGTACAATGATTAAATTAACTAAGTCGTGACTGTGGATAAACTCTCCCAGAAAACAGAAACCACATCAAGCTTCATAGACAGAGCAATCCTTAAACACATTTTTTCAACTTCCACCCAAAATAGAGACACTATATGACAACACCAAAACAAATGCAGGGTGGATTCAGATTCCTGACAACAGAAACGGAAATCATTTGACTCTCATAGCTTTAACATTTTTCCAGTGGGTAAGAAATTGTATATTTTAATTTTGAAAATAAAGATTTTGCACATCAACAGTAGTTTTATAAATTAATTTAAATGTTTTATCCCAGGGTAGCAGGCAGTCAAAGTAGTCCTCCAATTTTCCAAATGTGTTATATTGGGCAACCATCAGTGATTTTTTTTTTTTTATTAAATAGAATTTCTATATGTTTCTATTTATTTTGATTCCCTTTTGCCTATTAAAGTTTCTTATTGGAGGTTTACAAACATATAGCTTAGCACTTCCATTGTTAATTATTTTTTCCAGTTACTCTAGTGAGTTAAAAGAAAAGTTTGAACAAGCATCACCATATATAATTCTAAATTCCTCATACTCCATAATTTTACCATTCTCATTAATAATGTCACTAACAAAGATAACTCCTCTTTCAAACATGCTTTTCCAAAAGAAAGGCTGTCCATCTATTAGTATATCGGAATGCATTCATATTATCTGCTGCAAAATGTCATCTCTTTTTTCTGGTACATAAAATTGAAAGCACCACCATGAATGGATTATTTCCTTTGTGAACCCCGAGATGTTTCTCAGCAGACTCTCTGCATATGTAAAATGGGAAGGCATCACTTTTAAAAAAGGATACAATTTTTTATGATACAATACAGGTTATACAAGACCCAATAAGACACTTGTGTACCACTTATTGTTTGTGTACATCTTTGGAACAATTAATGCTAACAAACACATAGCTTCAAGATTGAGGAGTTTCAGACCTCCATATTTATATTCATTGTAAAAAAAAAACTTTTCTTTTTATCTTTTCTGGCTTGCCATCCCAGATAAAATCAAAGATTTTCTGTTCATAAAACTTAAAGAAAAAATGGGATGGAGCTGGTAAAGACAGAAATAAATGAACAAATTGAGAAGTAATTAAAGAATTATCAATAGATATTTTACCATACAAGGTTAAATATTTCCCTTTCCATAATTTCAAAAATGTATCCAGCTTTTTTAGTCGATTATCGTATTTTACTGAACTTACGTCTTCCAGATTCTCTGGGATCACAACGCCAAGTACTGTATGTTAACTTGTCCATCTGTCCACACAACAGGCACTTAAAGGATGTTTTATTTAAAATTACATTTATCATAGTTAAGTTTAAGCCCAGATTGCTCTTAAAAGGTGTCCGAAAGATTTATAAGGTTCTGTAAACAATGGAGATTGGGACTATATAGAAACTTGTATCATCCAAATACATTGTTATTTTACTTTCAATATTATTAATAATGACCCTTCAATATTTCTATTCAGTCTGACTTTAATTGCTAATATTTTCATTGCAATGATGAACAAGTACAGAGACAAAGGACACCCTTGTTTTAGACCTGAGATGTGTCCATTATTTATAATTTTACAGTGTAATATTGAGTCACCAAAATTGAAAAAAGCTAAGCTTTTACATATAAAATCTAAGTTAATTTTGTCAAAAGCCTTCTCCAAATCAGCAAAAAAAAATTAATCCTTTTTTATTTTACATATTGTAATTTTCTATGATTTCCAATAACTGTCTAATATTATTTGCTATATTTTTTCCTTGTAAGAAACCTTATTGGTCTTGGTGAATAATATTTGGTAAAACAGACTTAAGTTGTATAGCGAAACACGTTACCGGGATCTTAGCATCATAACATTAAAGCGTTATTGGTCTCCAATTTCTTTAATATGCTGGGTTTTTATACTGGCCATTTGCTTCCTGCTTCAATAACAAGGAAATAAGACCTTCTGTTTGAGTGTTTGACAAAAACCCTGTTTTATATGAATAATTAAAACTAGCCAGTAGTGGTTTCTTAACCTCATAAAATACCTGATAAACCTCAATAGGTATTCCATCTAATCCTGTGGGTTTTCCTGGATGAAAAGACTTAATAGCTTCCATGAGTTATTCTTCTTTAATAAGGCCTTCACAGGAACTACTTTCTTCAGAACTTTCTTTCATAAATTTCTGGAAATAAATGTATTGTGTCAGGATGAA
The DNA here is from genome assembly GCF_000732505.1 of Cyprinodon variegatus. Lineage (NCBI taxonomy): Eukaryota > Metazoa > Chordata > Actinopteri > Cyprinodontiformes > Cyprinodontidae > Cyprinodon > Cyprinodon variegatus. The sequence goes on from NW_015150796.1 coordinate 593,223, forward strand.
TTACCAGATTCGAAAAAATATTTTTAAAATAATTTTCTGTTTCTTTCAACAATATGGCGTTTGTAGTCAATACCTTTCCATTTGTTTGAATGAGCTTAAAAATGTTTTTCTTTGGATGATTTTTTGTCTGGATATCAAGAAAAAATTTTGAACACTTGAGCCCAGATTTAATCTTTGACCAAAGATTACTTTTCATGATAAAAGATGTTGTCATTGTACAATGTGAACTTGGCTAAACGGGTTTTGATCCATGATGACCCAATATTTAGCTCCATCTATCTTCTCCTTGACTTTACTCCACTTTCCTGAACCTACAGAGAGAATTATACACACAGCATACATCACTTTGTTTTAAAGTTGCCTCAGAGTAATGCATTATAGTGAACTTTTCAGCCACTTTTACAGCCTGGAAGACTTATTTGATCTTTCATGACAATCTGCAAAATAAATATCTGATGTTGCATTCTTCATGATGTACCGTATTTCATTTTGCCCCTCTCCGATAAAGGTCATATTTGTGGGACAGTTAATCTCTGCAGAGTTATCCACTGTGTCCTGGTTTATTCTTCATGTAGTAGTGTATTTGCTTGTGATGGACAAAACAGATCTATTAAAAGAGCAATTTAAAAAGCTTTGAATATAGTATCATTACCATATTTTTTTTTATTTTTTCTTATTGACAACTTAAACCCTGCCTACCTTCTGTGTTTCTTGGTTGTCATGATGCTCTCTGTTCTCAAAGTTTCCAAACAAACCCCTGACCTTATTACTACACACAGTTACACATATGGAAATAGTTTCAGATGGATTTTATTTAGGGGCATCAAAGTAAATAGGGAAATTAATATATTCCCCCTGCCTTAAAATAACAACAACAAAAATGTATTGCTTCTTTCAACATGTGCAGCTAAACATCCCAATAAAATATACCAAATTTAGTGGTTTAAGGGGATTGAAACGCTCATTATTTCTAACTATATACAACACTGGTTTAGTGGTACTTTACAAACAAGCTACGTTTCTAAATGTATAAACTGCATGCTTGTTTGTGGAACTGAAATAAAACTAATTTGACTCCGGTGGGAAACATGACAAACATTTCACGAATGTGGTCATCAGTTTTCCAGAGCTGGTTCCTCACACATGCTAAGAAATGTTTACCGCCATACATTTGCAACATATGCGTACACTTAGTGGTGAAGCCATCTGTTTTTCCTCTTTACTTACAGTGACACATATGCGCATGCATGCATGTATCTGACACATTCACACATGCAGTGCAACAGTAGCTGCAGCAGCTGCAATGGGGTGCCATCAACGGTCATGTCTTCATACGTTTGATCCTATTGACTAGGAGCTTTGCTGCTGGAGGAGAAAAAAACTGCAAAACTGAGCTAATGTGTGTCTTTGTCCTCCATGGGAGGGGAGAACCTTTCTTCTCCCCAAGTACAAATCGCAAGACTTTGGCTGCATTCTCCCAGGACAGAGGGAGGCAATGGCAGAGAGAAAGATCCCAATCAGACATTGATCTGAACCAAACTAATCCCCCATTGATGCCAATGTGACCTTAAAAAATCGGCTTAGAGTAGACCAGTTAAACTGGACACGGTTTCCCATTTAAGTGGCCTCAGCACAGCCCACCCTAATTTTGCCACCCACAGACATTAGTGGAAGAGAATTAGGGCACATACATTCATAACACTTTTCATTACAGCGAAGGTGGGGCTGTGGGTGGTGTATCTGTTGCCCTCACACAGCGAAAACTCCACAGCTAGAAGGATAAGCCTCTGGGCATGAGACAAAATTTCCTTTTTATCTTCTAACAAATTTCAGTGTTTAACTTTGGAATTTGAAGTGTTTTCATCTTACCGATTATGGAAATATGGGTTTTCAAAAGGCCTACATGCCAAAGGCTGACAACAGTAGACTTCTTTTCTAATTAATTAAAAGACAGAAAAAGCTCTTACTATAATTAACCGAGCATTATCCAGTATAGAGGATTCCCTTTTAGTATAACTGTCTGCATTCAATGCCTTGGAAAAGTATTCAGACTGATGTTTTTCATATTTTGTCCAACCCCATAAACTTTATTGTGTTTTATTTGAAGTATACACCATAACAAAATCTAAAAGTTCCCCTTTAGGCCCCTTCCACAACTAAAGCAGGGTAATCTGTTCTAAAGAAGGTAGATTATTTGTCATGCTCTCCACATTTATGGTCCTCATGGAAGATTGGCAAGAAGAAAACTGTTTTAAAAATGTCTACTGGGATTAACAGTTTACCACAACCCATGTTGGAGAGATAACAAAGGATGAAAGAAGGTTTTATAGTTAAATGAGACTGGGTATTATATGTCTCCGAGAATAAACATGCTTTTGTGATTTTCATCTGCAAGAATGGGAGGCTGCTCAGAAATTATAGGAGACTTCCATAAAACAGCGTAGTCCAGAAAAAAGAAATTCCCCAAAGTTGCAAAGACTTGAAGCTGCAGTGGAGGTTCAGCCTCAAGCAGGAAAATTATCCACCTAGAGATACAGTAGATATTCAGGTATAAAAAAAAGTGTTAGAATAAGTAAAAATTAAGCTTATATCCAATTTAGAAGGTGTTGCAAGACTTCAAAGTTGTTCTCCACTTAGTTTAACTGGGCTTTGATTTAGCAGAGAAACATGGGGAAGTGTTTCAGTCTATAGATCTGCAAAGCAGGTGGAGACATTTCCATAAAGACTTACAGCTGTAACTGAGGACAAAGGTGCTCCAAAAAAACTTTCACAATTTTTATATTTTCTATATTTGAAAAACTGTAAAATCACTTGTCTTCGCACCTCAATATGCAATCCAGTCCTTAATTTAGACAGCAGTGTTAATAAAACTATATGTGAACAACAGTTGATGATCTCTCCCAGTAGCTGTCTTAGTAATAATTAGCCTGCCTCTGATTAAAGAACATGAGTCCTAACAGCTATTTGAAGGTCCTCTGCGTTTGTTCCCGCCTGCCTGTCTGTAAATGCAACTGTGTGGGAGGTTTGTAGATGAATGGATGAGAGTTAAAAGGACTCAATTTATTTGTACAGCACCGAGCTTGAGACTGACAAACATTACAGAGGCCAAAGAAGCATTAAATATGCCGATCTGTGTTGTGGCCTGCTGGCCTTATTTGAAGACTGAAGATTATTTTCAGCCTTTGTAATAAGCGTCTCAGCTTTTTCAGGGATTGTAGAGATAGGGAAGGGAGGGGGGTCAACCGCACTAAAAACAACCATATCCTGTGATTTATATGAACACCAATGTGGTGGCCTCAAGCCTCCACTGCCACTTCCAGGGATCAATGGCTAAACCAACAGCCCGAGTGTTGGCAGTGGGCCAAAGCCCAAAGAGAGGTTCCCACTATAAAGCCGGATTCTCCTATTGTACACCCGGCACCACAGAGGCTCCACAGAAAGATCTCACATTCACAAATTACACAGAAGCACTGAGCACAATTAGATATGCGTCTTATAGATATTGTCATTGTGCCATTCATCGCTGTGTAATTACAACCAGAAAAATGCTTCTTCATACAAGCGCCTTTTTTTGTACATTTTGCCTTAACTATGAGAGATTATGATGTTGTTGCTTTGTGGAAAACATGACTATCTGTTTGTTTTCTCTGAGTCTATGACAGCTGAACTAAACTCTGACTCTGCCCTGTGAGGTGTCTGTTTACTGTTTAGTCTGCTGCCTTTGACAACACAGGCCTGGCCAGCGTCCTGTCTGCTGCCCAGTCTGCCTTTAGAAAGGCCTGCAGTGCATGTCCAAGCATCTTGGTAAATCACTCTTGTTGTTGGTTTAAATGACCACTAAAAGGTAAACTTTTTCAGTGAGGTATTAAAAGATATATGTAGGTTTGATTGAGGGAAAAGAAAATGTTTCTGTTTTGTTTAAATAAATAGGTTGCCAATTTAAATTTTTAATACACACTGCCTGTAAACTCACACTCCTCGAGCTGTTTAACCCTTGTCCTCTAAATTCAAACTTTTAATGTATTTTATTTTACTAAGACAAAATCAACTCTAATATTTAGTCACAGCAAATTAAAAAAGTGTGACCAGCTACATTCATGAGTTAACCAATTAGTGAATAAACCCTTGCCAGGAAGAAATTCTATGAATCAATTCATTTAGGAAGCAGCTATGCCATGTTTCTGGAGGCGGAAGAGATATAAGCTCAGGTGTCATAAACTGTTGACAAGACAACTGTTAGTCTGCAGCCCATATATCAGCCTTCAAGGAATGCAAGTAATAAAGAGCACATGAAGGGGCAGAGGGGCGATCTGGGCAGATGGGACTACATTCAAACCTACTAGATAACATACAAAATGCAATGTTTGTAACAAAATTACAATTTCAAATCACATTTAAATCATCATCCGGATGGTAAAACATGGAGCCATCATACTTTTGGGAGGTCTAACTATATAAAGTACAGATAAATTAGTTAGAGTTGTTGTTTGTCGTTGTTGTCAAAAGTGGAAAAATCCAATAAATATAATATTTTATTGCAAGGATAGAAAACAGTTAAGAAATTTACCTAGATTAAAAAATACAAGTTAATATTACGTAGATTAGAGTATTTAGTTCTTCAACAACAAAAAATTATAACAGAAAGTGAGACCTGATGTTTTTTGGTCCTAAAAGTCGAATCAAAACAGATTTTTAAAAAAAACCACGTCTAACAATGAGAGAAACAGCAACCATTAAAGTTAAACTAATGGCATTTCTCTCCATCCAGCACACTTTTTTTTTTCATATTTCTTAAGATCAAAGTACAAAGTGTTTTAGCTCCAAAGTCCTGAACTTAAACCAGAGAGTTTGGTGAAGACCCAAACTCCCTGGGTAAATAAGACTGTTTTCAAGACGTTCGCTATTCTTGACTCCTCAAGAGAGACAGATGCACTTGGGACTATTCTCAAGATGCTCTCAATGTGTCTCTTCAGAGGAGACAAAAGTGTTAGAGCACCAATTACTGCTAAGAATCCCCCTTAGGGTCACCAAAGTGCTGTCGAGATACAAACCCCAAAAAGAGTATTGTTCACTCTTCCTTTGGCTCCAAACTTGAATGATCTTATAGTTTGCTTTTGATAGTTCTAATTTCTGGTATAATCTATGTTTGTGTGACTCTCTTAATAACAGCACATGATTTGGAAACTAGGGCTGATGCAGTTTTATTTCTTTCACATTCCATCTGATAATTCTAGATCCTTTGAATCAGACGAACACTGCCCTCTACCTCTGTTGTGTGGAAAAACATGCATTTAATAGTTCTTGCATATCTGAACAATTTAATATATATAAACAGACTCGAATTAAAACTGCAGAATGGGTTAGGACTTTAACAACAACACATTTGTAGTAACACCTATGAATGGCAATCCTCTCTGCTGTTTTTGATGAAGGACTGGAGCTACAACACCTTTTGTTGGCTGGACGAGAAGTGTGGTCAGTGAGTCGTTAAATTGTTTCTGAGAGAAAAGCAAAAGAGTTTCATTTACCAGCTCAGTGACAATACGATGTCTTTGTCTGACCTAGGGGTTTAACTCAGGGACTGTTTATTCACTGAGTGCATCTAAAACAACAACCATGAGTCTGTCAGTCTTATCTGTGTGTTAGAGTAGCTACTGCGCACTATTCTATGGAAAAAGTCAAAGTTTTTAAAGGTAGTTGTTGATTTCCAAAACAGATATGAAAAACCAAAATTGGACTGCAAATAAAGAAAAAACATTATCTATAGGGGATGTGTAAGGGATGGAGCAAATTATAATTCTACTCTCTCACATTACCCTTATGATACTATCAAATTTGCATGGTATTACGAATAATTTGCAATCAGGAAAAAAAATAAATACATTTAGGGTAGCCTGTTTTAGACTTCTTAAATTATGACTTAGAGACTTAGACAACTTTTATTGTCATTTTGTATACACAGAGTGTATACAAAATGAGAGTGTATACAGCTCCCATGACATTTCCATTTCTTAAAGTGCAGCAGTGATTAAATGTTAACAGTGTAGGAGAAAATACATGGTGCAAAAAAAATTGATATGGAAGTTAAGAGCATTAAACATATATAGTGCAAATATGTAATGTTTTGGTTTGGTGTTATCAGTGTGATGCGGAGTCGGTGACGTGATTGAGAGTTTTCTCAACAGTTCAGCTGTCTGATGGCAGTGGGGAAATAGTTGTAATAGTTCGTCTGCTAAATATAGCTACTGCTGATTTTATCTCAACTGTCTCTTTCATTAATTAAGAGCTGGTTCAGATTCTGGCCTGGAGTTTGCATGTTCTCCCTGTATGTGCATGGGTTCTCTTAGGTTACTACGGCTTCCTCCCACAGTCCACAGTCCAAACATGGCTGGTAGGTTTATTAGCTTCTCTAAATTATCCTTAGGTGTGAGTGCGTGTGTGCATAGTTGTCTTTGTGTGTCTCTCTGTTGCCCTGTGTCAGACTGGCAACTAATTCAGGGTGAACCCCACCTTTCGCCCGACTGCCACCACCCTGACAGACTAAGTTGGAGAAAACTTTTTCAGCTGAAACCAAATAGGATAATTCAAACTATTACACAACTTCAAACAGCATTTGAAGTTTAGCTTATTTGTTTTTTCCCTAACGACCAACCAAGATATCAATTAACAGATCAATAAACAGACCTTTCATTAATTTAATGTAAATGCATCATACTAGTTTAAATGCTTAATAATAGTAAAATACTGATGTTAGTTATTTCCTTTACTGAAACATTGGTTCAGCTAACTTCTTTTCTTAATCTTTAATGAGTTAAATGTTTTTTTTTAATGTGTTAAGATATTGATTTTTTTCTTTTTTCAACTTTAGTCCTAAAATATTGTTTTGATTTTTGCTTTCTGAGTTTCTATGTGACCTTTCATTTGTTTGGAGTTCTCTTCTGCCCCAAGAAACATAAAGAATAAAAAGAAAAATCTATTAAAACTAATACACATTGGTGTTTCTGTTGTGTTTCCTTTTCACCCCCATGTCTTTATTTACTACCCTTGACAAAGGAAATCACATCACTCTGCAAATTCCAACACTTTCCTATCACCTGGTGCATGTTTGATTTAGTTAAAGAAGTTAAAGAGGTGTCATGAGAACCCGTCAGAAGTGTCTTAAACAGAAAGGCTTCTATTCATACATAACAGTCCATTACATTTATATGGTAGATTGGCATATGTTATACAAAAACAATAAATTTGTGCACATTTATGTGTAACATTAGGTGACTCCTGTGGATATAGGCAGTTCTTGATAGGCACTGTGAGAAAGCATCTTCATCTGCAGATTCCATCCAATTTGATCTGTGATTCTGGACTGGAATAAATCCAGGAAAGGGAGCAACTCCAAACTGAATGATAAACATACACAAAATTACAATCACACATCTCCACGCTCATGTGTACACACACATAGGCACTCACAATTCCAATGTAAGGACGCTCAAAAGTGGACGATGTACACACACTTGCAATCTACTTACACACTCTGGATGAGAGTAGAGACAAACAGTCAAACATCCATCCCCTAACTCACACATCAAAGAGGGATTTTAGAGTGGCCAGTATGAAAACATGTATGTTTTGGGGATTTGTTTACTGAGTTTATCTGGTCATTCACAAGAAGAACATGGAAACTCTCCTCAGAGCGGCTCAGGCCCAATAATCAAGTCCAGGACTTTCTAGCTGCAGGGGAAAAATACTAGCAACAGTTTTCACTGTGCTGGTAATAAGCTTTCACAACTCATGCCTAATGTGGTTGTAAATCTGGTAGGATCTACAGTACGTTACAGTTGACTTAGCATAATCTTTTTAGATTTATACTTTTCATTACTCTGGACTTTACTGTGAATGCTTTCATCATGTGACACTGATCATCGATTTCTGTAACAAACTAAGGAAATTGATAACAGTTGCAATTACATATGGCTGTATGTCATTATTTGTCTTTATATTAAGGAGTTAAGATTAGTGTAGCTCTGCAAGGGACTAATCAACCGGAAACAATTAAGCTGTAAAATTACATTGTTAAAGTATTTGTTCTCTCACTTTTAAATATTCCAGAGAAGTAAGGAACAATAAGGTGATGCTTGATATTAGATGTACAGTAAGATCTAGAAAAACACTGACATGAGCAAGAAACAAGAAAGCCAAAGATCCAGCTTCTGTGGAACGTTTCAATTACCCAAATTCAGCTCTATTTTTACTTTCCCTCTCTCTTTCAACAGTGCTGAAAAGCATTTTCTTAATTTTCAGATGTGCGCTCACATGTCTACACCCCCCACCCCCTCTTGCAGGGCTGTTTCCATGGTGAAGCCTTGTGGCCCATGGCCTGTAAAGGCTCCTGAGGTGGTGGCCTATAAAGGTAGATGGAGAAATGCAATAAATGACCTTAACCTCAGAGGCATATAGTTATAAAAAAAGACTCTGTAATTTCTTTTAACCTCTTGCTCTGCTAGCTGATTAAAACCATTAGTTGGCAGAACTTGTCATCAGTCAATGATAATTTCTTCAAATCGCCAAAAAACATGTTCTTCTTCATGTTTTCATGAAGACCACTCATGATTATGTAGTTATAAACTCACCTTGAAGCCTTTACATCATGTGCTTTATCTCAGTATTAACATTAGATAACTTGCAGATAGTACTTCTTAATAGAAGAATGTACACAAAAGGTGTCCACCTTTCCTGTCATGGGGAGGAGTCTTTCCCTAACCTAATTTAACCTAACCTCGACACTTAATGAAGGGGATGGGTCAAGATGAGGTAAATGCATTGGGGTAATACTTATGCAATAGCCAGAGCTTAACAAACCAGTAAAGGGGGATCTAGATATTACATTGTTAATGATCTTGTGTGTGGGATCAAAAGACACAAAGCACTTGTCAGTCAAAATAACCAAATACATGTATCGGTAATATCACAATAATTAAGTGTTGGGTAAATGCAACATTTTGTAGGATACAGTTTATTGAGTGTCTTGCACTTACTATCTGCATACTGAAAAAAATATTAGGATGACATAACTGTCCGTCATGCCCACAAATGATCTAAGTTTATCATGGGCGGCAAAACTAAAGTTTAGCTAAAGTGGTGCATTATTATTCTCAGGGTCTTGCCATATAGGTTCAAACCTTTGTGTTTAGTTCCTCACTTAGTTGCTTAGTACTGTCCCTTTAACCTGGCAGTTGCCAGATTGATATGTTTAGAACTGAGTTGAGTTCTACGTTATTTGTTGAGAGACTGAAAACTCAGATCTTGCGACAATCCAGCTTTGATGCCACTCTTCACCTCTCTCTGCTTTGGATTGGTTTCTTCAGTTGCACTAATGAAGGCTTTATATTTAGTTTCTCTTGTAAGTCTCATCATAACTGGAACACTATATATATGTGTATACATATATATATATATATATATATATATATATACACTCACCGGCCACTTTATTAGGTACACCCATCCAACTGCTCGTTAACACTTAATTTCTAAGCAGCCAATCACATGGC
>NW_015150796.1:602891-619513 GCF_000732505.1 Cyprinodon variegatus
ATATATATATATATATATATATATATATATATATACACTCACCGGCCACTGTATTAGGTACCCCATGTTAGTAACGGGTTATATATATATACATATCTGTTGTAACCTGTTGTAACCACTGATGCCATTTCTGAAAAATGTTTTATCTTAAGACAACATGTTGGGGAAAGATTTCCAAATAGCTTGTTAGCCACACCGTTACTGTTCATATCCTCAGGATCTATGTTTTGTATTCCAAACAAGTAGTGTTTTATGGCTGTTGGTGTCGGCGGTGGGGAAAAGCCGAAATCCAGACCTCGTCTGCTGAAGTCATTAGGATGTTGACGAATGGCCTCTGAAATGTTTTACTGTTACAGGCCTGGTGCCCAGTAACTCCCTCCCCTCTCCCACGTAGACCCCCTTCTGTTTGTATACACACAATACACATAAGCATACTGTAGTTCAGCTGCGTGCAGAAAATGTATACCATGGAAACTTTGTTGGCAATTTGCCCAAAGATTTCTCTAGAAAAGCTACCATAAATGCATAAAAAATAGAAGCTTAACTAGCAGCACATGTTTGCTTTATATTTATTGATATCAAAATACCTGCTTTCAGCACATTTAGATGTAAAAGCTACAATCAAAGCTGTCTGGCCTTCCTCACCTTCAAAACCATGCTCATGTTGTATCCCTTCTTCACCTAAAGGAGAACCATAAACCCTGGACCAATGCAGTGAACTGAAGGACTGGTTCCCAGGAAGAGCCATTAAGGGATGGACCAGGCCAGCCAGACAGAGGTCATGTCACTGACCACAGAAAATGAATGGCGGGCTCATCTTCCAACAGAGCAGCGTGGAAATCCGTCATCACTGGGAGAGTGTTAAAGACTTTAACAGAGGTGTTTGCTCACCTCTAATCCTTTACCCACAGGGGGCGGGTAAACACAAACACATGCATACCTACAAATTGGTTGCGGTTTTCAGCTTATGTAAAATGTTCAGAGTAAAACCTGACTCATCCATGTTGACAACCAGTAAGACCAACCAGAAACAGCATTAAGCAATTAAAGTTTGTGCACTGCAGCATCTGCAAACATTACAACAGGGTTGTTAATTGAGATCGTCAAGGCGCCCCACAGTGATGCATACCTTCCTGGAAGTGTTGTCCATTAAAGCAGCAAATTTTCTTCCAGTGAAAATACCAAAGCTTTTACTCAAACATGATTTAGCAGTTTGAGGTCAGCACAGGAAGGCCTGCTGATTTAGAGAAACAAGATTAAAAATGATAACTACAATAAATGCTATGAAGATGGGGAGGGGCCAGCATAAATAGTGTGAAATCATAGAGAAATGCTGCAACTTAAATTCTTTCACCCTGTAAAAAAAGTTCAGAAAAAGCCAGTCTCAGCAGACTTGTCATGGCTGGGGCTCCAGTGTTTGTGATGCTAAACAGGCTCCAGATGTTGAAAAAGAGCAAAGGGCGACGGAGCAAGAGGCCTGACAGCAGGCAAGAACGCAAGCAAAGACACCCTCAGCCCCTATGGACCCCACAGGGAACCGCTGGGTCACATCCGTCTCCTTCTTTCAACATACAATCCATTCACTCCCTTTGCAACACTGCAAACCCGTCAAAGCCCTTCCTGTGAGCATTCCTCTCATCCAACCTCCACTTTATCACCGCTATATCTGCTAAATTTACAATTCCCCTCACCATTTTAGCTCTAATCTGCAGCTTTATTCTGTGTTTCATCCCCTTCCTGCAGCCTTCTCCCTCTGCCTCTACCTAGGTTTGAGTGCACATCAGTTCTTCACAGTGAGGCCTCTGTCTCTGTAATGAACAGGTATTTATGTACAGAGAACATGGAATCAAATTAAAACAGAGGAGAGTTTATTTTTACTCAAAGAGCTTGCTTTTTTACCTGAGCGCCGATTGAGGAACTCTATGCTGCTCTTTGCCAATCCAATATAAAATGCTCAGAAGGTATTTCCGGCACATATTGATCAAAACTGCCAATTATCTAAAATCCAACTGGTCCTACATTTTATTTTCTTTCAGTATTTAAGATGCATCCCTTAGTGAAGAAAACATATTATAATAAATGCTGGTACTCCATTAGAACAATGAACTGTTCCATCAAAGGGATTGATCTGTGGAGTCATACTCACAGTGCAGCCATAAATCTGTGCTACACTGCCATCTACAGAGACAAAGGGACATTTCTTCTACAGCATCACAAATAAAGCAAACATCCTTCTTACTACATATTTATTGCTTATTCAACATCCTGCTTATCATATATGTGAGCTGATCAATGAATAGAAAAAAATACTAAACAATGTAACAACTTCATGTAGGTTTTATCATATTATGTCAACATCTTAAGTCTAAATTTCAATGGAAAAATAAAAAATTATTAGTTAGCATTGGAGAAAGTTTATACAAAAAATTATTACCACATTTACTTTTCCAAAATTACACTATGCTTTATTGTTCAAAAGTTATGTCGGTTTTTGCATTCTTTGCTGAATATTTCTTAAATGTCACAAAGCTTGTAACATAAAGATATAATTCCTGTTGCATTACTGTTCTAGTGGTTTGAGTCTGTGACTGTGATGCAGGGGACCTGGATTCAAATACCAGTTTTTTTTAGTAAGAGTATCTGGTGGAAAACTTTACAAAAGCTGTTAACCATTTATAGGAGCGCAGCTATTTGGAAACAATCCTGTCAATTACTTTACACACCAACATTATATAAAATGGATATTACTGTTAAGCATTACTTTTCCAAACTTTACAGTTTTCGTTTCCCTAATACGTTTTAATTAGCTAACCAATTTGAGTTCATAATTGAATTCTTTGAACAGTGTCAAACCAATATAAGTCTAGTTACTGCATTGGTTAACATTAAGTCAGGTTATTTCTAACTTAAGTAAACGGAATCTATGCAAGTAACATACATTCTAGCAGTGAACCCTCTGTGCAATAAATTGTAATGCTCTAATCAAAGGATATTCAAAAAAACTATGGCAGTAAGACTTAGAGAAAGGTCAGGTTGCATTTACTACAGTATCAGATACATTGGGAAGTAATGCATGCTTGTGACCACGAGGACCCACAGCAGATATGAGATAGGATGTCGATTAAAACTCACCTAGCTGTGTTTCACTGCATCAATAACTTTAGATTTCCATGACTTCCATGTCTGTGCATGAACACACCCCTACCGGCTTCCCTCCCTTTGATTGACACTAACATTTTATAAAAGCTCATGATATCCACTGTCTCCTGAACTACAGAGAGTAACGTGACGGAGTCTTGATTGAACACTTCTTTCCTCCTCAATGCCACCTGATTACTTTGCTGGCTTTTTCTGACCCTGGCTCAGAGAGAGGCGGTAAGGCCTATTGCGACTAAGAGACTTCAATCAGAGCGGTGAGCCAGAGCTGTAATGAATTCCATCACTTTTGAGAAAAAAGGCTATTCAAGCTTTGACTGTGTAAAATGCAGAATTTAAACCATCTATTTCATGTTACCCTGTTCCATTTCCCAGAAAGCTACCTTGGATACAGAAGCAAAACATGCACAAAAACAGGCTGCAAAATGTGGCCTTGGGTATGTTTTTCATTTCCTCCTCCGTTCAAATCAGTCCAATTATTCCCAAGGGCTGCAGACACATCAACCCCCTGTAGACCATCCAAAAAACTCAGGGGATTTATTCAGGAACAACTATTTAAAGTTAGCCTCAGTGATTTAAAATAATCAGGACATAGAAAGGTGTTTAAGTCTTGTACATGTTGCAAATGTTTAGATTTACAATCAAGGTAGGAGATGCTACACAACAGCAAGAATATCTCCATCTGACAAATATTTTTGCATACCATCATCTACAGTCAGCTGAGGCTTAGGCTGTGTTTGTGGTCAAAGGAGATTGTTTATGGTCATGGTAAACTACTGATGGTCATGTACGCAGTAATCAAAAGATGTGAAGGCTTGCCAAGGAAGTTTGTGTTACTTCAAATACCCCGAGACCAGATGTTCGCAGAGTAGGAGGAGGTGGAAAGACAAATATTAGTCTACTGGAAAGCTCAGAGGAGGGGGCTTTGGGTTTGAAAAACATCAACTAGGACAGAAAAAAAATGGTGAATAAGGAGAAAAGGGAAATTGGGATTTTTAGGAAGAAAGCCTTGATCAGAATATCAATGTCAGCAGGTTGAAATTTTTTTCAATGTGTAATAATCATTTTCATTTACATATCAACAAAATGCTGTTGTGCTAAAATGGGGTAAGACAATTTAAAGAGAATTTTATTTGATTAGAAAAATAGAAAAAAATAATACCTTATAAAGCAGGTATAACAGGATATTTTTTTTGGTGTGAATAAGATATCTAGGAGTCAATTTAAATAATTCCTAGATGTTTCAGTTGAAACAGGTTCAGACCTTCCTTATCCACAGATGTATATTTACACACTATTGTTTATGATTTATGAGTGGAAACAATCTTTCATTTCCTGTATGTAATATAAATATTTTCCACAAACAAGCAAAAATATAGGATGCACTTTTTAAATTTTCATATGAATCAAAGATTTATACAGCCTAAAATATGAGGGTTTGGTTTATGACCTATGCAGCAACATCTCTGGACACAGCTGGATTATTTAGTTTGGTCAAAAACCACGTCCTCAGCTGACATCCTTCCACGTAGACGGTAATGTGGTGGTTCTGTTTGACACCCTGCAACCCTGGATCTGATGAACATTTTTTTTAACTCAGACCCACAGCAGCTCAAATGTATACATAGTGTGTATAATAATTGGCTGTACTTGACAGGCAGGCATACAGACATTAATGATAATGGACTTACACTATATTCTTATTACTCAAACAGCTTGTTGATCAAGATACATATACGTGACAAATGGTCCTGCATTATCTTTATCTAAAGGAAGTTTCACTCTTGAAATTATATGGACAACAGAAATTTGATTATCTGTTACATTGATGTTTTTAGGGTTTCCAAACATTTGGGGCCTGTTGCCTGGTCACATGAAGTTTTGATTTTTTATGGCACAATTTCTCATTACTCCTGAATTTATTTATTTATTCCAATGGCATCTTGAAGTTTTACAGACTAATTAAAGTGTTCAACTCTGTAGGAACTGTAGTTCTTTATTTCTTACATTTCTGAGAAAGAAACTGATATAATTTTATTACCTTAAATCTTAGAAAGCAAACTCTGTAGCAACATGTTTTAATTATGCTGAGATTATAAACATTTTTATCAAACTTATTATTTAAATATTCTTTGTTTCATTACCCTGTAGTGTTATCTTTGAGGCCATTTAGTCCACATGTGAAGAAAATATTTTCATCTGGCAGACTAATGTTGGTAAATTAAGCCTTTTATCTGTTGCTCTCCACTGAGCAAGAGACCCATTAGTCCAGTGTTCTATAATAAACACTTTCAGTAGAGAAAATTATGTTTATGTCTTTATGCTTAAAATATAATGCCTCATCCCTGACTTTTTTTGGTTTTCTCTGACTCTTTTCTTTTGTCCTGTTGACCCAGAGTAAAATTAT
Organism: Cyprinodon variegatus; assembly: GCF_000732505.1. Classification (NCBI taxonomy): domain Eukaryota; kingdom Metazoa; phylum Chordata; class Actinopteri; order Cyprinodontiformes; family Cyprinodontidae; genus Cyprinodon; species Cyprinodon variegatus. The sequence goes on from NW_015150796.1 coordinate 608,455, forward strand.
ATCACCGTATAATAAGCTTAGGTTATATAATGTAATCATCCATCCATCCATCCATCCATCCATCTTTCCATCCATCTATTTTCAGGACTGGGTCGCAGAGGCAGCAGTCTAAGCAGAGATGCCCAGACTTCCCGATCCACACAAACCTCCTCCAGCTGCTGCAGGGGACCCTGAGGCGACACCAGGCCAGGTCAGAGACACAGTCCCTTCACTGTGTCCTGGGCCTTCCACGAGGCCTCCTCCCAATAGGACATGCCTGGGACACCTCCCGAAGGAGGAGACAAGGATGCATCCGGAACAGATGCCTAAGCCACCTCAGCTGGCTCCTATCGATGTGCAGGAGCAACAACTCTACTCCAAGTTCCTCCTGGACCTCTGCTACACGCTGAAGGTCCTGGTTTGATGAAGCCAACAGGACAACTTCATCTGCAAACAGTAGAGATGATATTCTGAGGTTGCCAAACCGGACACCCTCCGGTCCCTGGCTGCACCTAGAAATTCTGTCCATAAATGTAATGAACAGAAATGGGGACAAAGGGCAGCCCTGGTGGAGACCAACATGCACTGGGAACAGGTCTAACTTACCGCCAACAATGCGAACCAAGCTCCTGCTGTTGTGTCAAGGTCTAAATTGTCAAAGTCTTTCTGAGGATATGAAGATGGCCTACCCCCGTCATGTTCACACGGCGGCAAACCGTAACCCAGAGAGGAGCCTTCAGTCAGGTGAGCCATCCGCTTTGTGCTTTGCCATCAAAGCCTGAGTGTTAAATGACTCCGAATTTAATTAGCAAATAAAATGGACAGGCTGTCACAGGGTAATTCAGCATGTCAGGGCAAATCGAATTATCCCTGAGGTGCAGATGGCAGTGTATCTATTTCTCCAGCTGACCTGGTAAACACAGACAGTCGTTATATGTAGTCTCCTAATTTTCACCTCTTTGTGTAGGAAGTAGCAGGTTGATTGCCGTTGATAAAATAATCAGAGACTGATTAAGAAAACTGCCACGGAGGTGTTTCATTAACAGCAGGAAGGCTTTTTTTTCCGAGGGCTTGGTAAACAAATGGAAACGAAGTTCAAAAACTGATGATGCTGAATTACCACTAACTCAGAGGACACATTCACACAACGAAAAAGCCAAAGAACTTTCATGCAGAAAAGGTTTGGAGCTGTTTGATACCCATTTATACACTGCATCTAAACAGTAAACTTAAAAAAGGTAAATAGATCATATTTGCCTGCCATGTTAGTTTAGCGCTAACCATAGTTGACTTTAAACCTGAACCTAGCCCTTATTTTTATCATGTTCGACTTACCCTGACCCTAACCTAACAGTAGTGGGCTTAATACCTTATAACATGATCTACTGCCCTTTTATAAGAGGTTAAGATGCAGTTGATAAATTAATCAAACATAAATAAACTATCTGTTATAAATGGTGCATATGATGGTTATTGTAAAATCTATAAAATGTTATGTTCTGCAGTGAATGTGTTATCAATGTTGCTAAACAAAAAAAAAGACACAAAAGATTGAGTAAAAATATTTGTTATAAATGATTTGGAAGATGATCATGTAAACAAAATGGAGCAGCTCATAAATAAAGCTCAGCTGCAAGCTTCAAGGCAGACCAAGACCTCATATATATATATATATATATATATATATATATATATATATATATATATATATATATATATATATATATACGTATATATATTCTTTTTTTTTTTTATTAAAGCCTCAGATATCTTTAAACGATATAATGATATAAATTATTATATCCTATAAAATTAATTTAACAACTACAGTAAGAAGAGTCTACCTTTGTATGCTGCAGCCTTAATACAAACAAAGTTATTATATGAACACCTCAGAGTTGTAGTTGTTTCTTTTAGAGAATACCAAACACTTTCTTGAAGACCGGGGCAGACAAGAAAAGTGCCGTTTTTAGTATTGTTTGTTTTTAAAATAATATCCCTGACTTTGGAAATCTGAAGGAAATCTAAATGAGTGTTGCATATTTGCAACACCAGCAAGATAAAGTTAAGTTGCTGCTTAACATACAGACCAGAAGAGTAGATCATTCATCAGGCAAGACATGAGGTAGCTTTTAATTTTTCTAAATACCATAGTCAAAGGCTAGTCCAAAAAGTTGGTATTCACAAAAAGTCTATTTGGTCCATCCACACTGAACATGAGCTATTTTTACAAAGGAGAATGTTTAAAATATTTAGTTTTTATCCAAGCAAAAGCAGCAGACACGAATCACAAAAGAGAAACACTTTTAATACTTAAGACTTTTTTGATAAATATTTTGATAACTTCATTATTTTCAAGCCCCTTCACATTCATACACTACTTTGTGTTAGTCAATGCCTAAATATTTCCAGAAGCAACATTAATATGAAATAAACGTCATGTATGAATACTTTCAAAAGCACTGAACACAAACATTGATGAAATTTTGATTTCAGAAGTATGGGGGATGCAAGTAGTTTTTAATGTAACTAACTTCAGCATGTTTGACCGTCCAATCACAGATCAATTTCAGGGGCGCATCAGTGAGCCTCTCAGGAGTGAGAACTGTTACAGCCAATCACACAAGAAAAGACAGTGAGCCAATTAGGATGGTCGAAACTCAGGGATACAGGATTCAGTTTAACCCCCGTTTTTCCGCATGGTTCTAATACTCAATCATGTCTGTGTACTGTAGCGTAACATTGTTTTTGGACACTAAAACGTGCAGGGGAGCAAAACGCACGTTTAAAAATGTACAGGGGACATGTCCCCCCCGAAAATTGTGTCAATGAACACAAAACACAAATTCATAGGGGTTTGGAGATTTTGCTCAAAAGCACAAATGTTTCAAAGGGAACTGGATTCCTCCTCTGAAAACCATAAATATCTAAAGAAACTTAAGAGATGCTAATCATTCAACTGCTGACAATTAAAGGTCCCTGCTAAGACCATGAACTGAAAGCATCGGATGCCATTCAGTGAATACTTTTGCAAATGTTTGGAGAAAAATGCACTCAATAATCAAAACATGTACATTACAGCAATAATATTGGTCTAGTCTGCCTAATATCTGAACCCTCTGGAGGTCCCCCCTAAAAACGGGACATCAGGTTTTAGCCCTTCCCTTTAAAATAATATTTGGGTTACCCTGATAGTTGTAATAAAACTGTTCAGAATGTGTCCCTGGTGGTTTGCCCTAGAGAAAGGATATAAACCATTCCACAGCTTAAAAGAGAGGAAACCAGGAAAAAAAAAAAAAGACTGCTCCTTGTATAAATATTTAAGACATCTGCAGATTCGAAGTAACTTTTCCGTCTGGCAAAATGAAATGCTTCCTGTGATATGTACCCCGCCTCACCTTCCTAATAAACAGCGATTTTGGTTTAGATTTCTTCTCCTTTGAAAGCAAAAATGAAGATGAAAGGAGTTGACAGTGTAGAAATAATTGTCAAATTCCATCCACACCCCAGCCGTGTCAACAAGAGCACAACAGAGAAATCATAGAATGCATGAGAGATAATAATGAGTCTGGCATTTCAACTATAGAAATATTCATAAAGACTTTATTCAAGCAACTGTCTTAGAAACTCTTCAGGCACGTGTCTGCTTCTCTCCCACTGGTGCCTTATGTAAGTAAGCTATCAATATTTAAGGTTTGTTTTGGGGTTGGGGCTCTTTGTTTGCTGCCTGGCTTTCTATTGGGATGGTATTTCAGCTGAGCTGTTACATCATGTGGAGCAGGGCTATAGCAGCCCTGACGGTTACAGGCATGCAGCAGCATGTGATGTGTGCATGAGGAGCTAACTGAGGTGTCTTCTCATTATTATCAGCACCCCCCCTTATGCATTACTGGGAATATAAACACTACTAATCAGGGGATTTAACAGCAAAGAAGATTTTTCCAAAATTAGATTAGAGTTTTTCTCTAATTAACATAGATAGCTTGTGTGAGTGCTCTCTTTAAACTAATCCATTTTTTGTTTACATCTGTCTGTTTCTAGAGTGTGTGTTACATCTTTCAGGGCTGTGAGTTGTGAGATATTTCTTTTTCCCTTTCTGTTTTAAAACAAAACTTCCAGCATAGATCCAACCTCCACTGCTCTTTAAAATATTTAAAGGATAAAATGATAACAAAACATTCAGCTGTGATTTTTAAAGATGCAAAATTAAACAGGGGTTTTATTCCTTTATTGTGAATCGTCTATATCTCACAATGTCACACACTAAACTGCCTCAAATGTTTATGTGATGTACCACTGATATGTGTTTAAAGGTACCCCAGCATATTAAAATCTATCTGTTGGAATTGAATCTTTGTCCAGTCACATCATGAAGCATTTTACAGGCTTCTCTGCTAAAAACAAATGTAATCTTTCCTCATTATTTCATACACTTTCACTGATATAACAATTTTATAGACAGAATGTATCAGTTCAAAAGTCACGTGGACTTCTCCATCTTCTGAAACAGACGTGTCCCATCCGGTCTCCTCTCCTGAAGAAACGTCTCTCTGTAAGGCATTTGGATTGTAAGTTGGGAAACAGGACATTTTGGTTGAGGTTCAAGGATGACTCTCTTTCTTTATTTAATTAAATACTTGTTTCTTGTTCCTTTAATCTGATGATGAAATATGGGTTTTTCATCCTGACCTTATTAATGTGATGGCATGGGTGAATTTAATAAATCATAGTGGATTATGTCAGAATCTAAACCTGTAAAGAACTTTTGAGGAGTGCAGATCTCTATCTTCTTTCAACTTCCCAGCTCTTTTCTTTGAGCGCAGTGTCCAATTTTTACCTTTTATTCAAGCAAAGAGTAAATACCAGGAGCACTCACTGATATGATTACATAAAATAAATAAGAGCACCTGAGCTGGTTTTGGGCGTTTTTTTCAGTTGTATAATAAGTTCATCCAAAATTACAATGAATTAAACTCGGAAAAGGTATAACATTACTCTGATATTCATGTCAGACTTTTCCTCCAGCCTGTGCTAACTAAAACCATAATCTGTTATATGAACATCAACAGACTGTAACTAATTAAGGTATTTATAATTCAATTAGTCTGCAAGCAGAGTGTGAGTTTACATCAGTTCACTCACTTTTTCTTTAGCCAAACTTGGTAGAGAAATACACAAGCCAAGAGTATTTATAAAAAACTTTAAATAAACATTTCTAGAACATATTTGTTTCTCATTTGTTTGAATAACAGCAGGTTTTTAACATGGTTGAAGCATAGGGAGAGTATGTTTGAAATACAACTTGCACTACATGATTAAGGAACCGCAACACGCTCAAACACCCTTCTCTGACCTGAAGCTCATTTAAGATGGAGTGTCAAAGACTGCCCTCCGGTCAGCTTACTAAAACATTTACGTCCTCTTGAAAATTACATAGATCCTTCTCAATAAAGACCCAACGGGCCATCCTATGCATTTTAAAGAAACAGTTTTTGCAAAAGTTGAGAGTATTTTGCCTCACATATTATTAAAGCCACATTAATGTTTAATCACACTTCATACAATCTAACCATCCAAGTCTGTTCTTTTTCAGGACAGATGGTTTCTTGTTTAAACACTTTAAAATGGATTATGGATTACAAAATTATGGTTGAGCAATAAGTACCTAACAACAAGAACATTTGGTATATCATAAAACAGGATAACGAAGGACTAAATGATGATTAAAATGTGTTGGGGTCAGCAGCTGGTCTCATCCTGTCACAGAAAGTTCAGAGTTGTTTAAAGATGATAGAATAGTTAGCTGAGCTTAACACACCTCTGTCTTCCTCTAATATAAGGTGTCATGATCTTGGCGCTGAAGTCTGGTTTGATTACTCATTCCATTCACCTGCCTAGCTCCCACCAGTTCTCATTATGGCTCATCTGATCTACCTGTTTCAGCCTCTAAACAGCCATCAGTGCTAGATTATTAAAGCCTGTGGCCAGAGTTCTCTGGCATTCCTGAGTGTTTTCTGATTGCCTGATCATGACCCGTTCTGTCTCTGGACTTCCGAGTCTGCCTGTCCCCGTTCTGATCTGTTTGCCTGACCTGTCTTTAGACTCCTGCCAGATTCCTGCCTGTCTGTTAAACGACCCTGGAACTGTTTCCCAAGTTCCAAATGTCCCTTCTTCACCTATTTGCAACTCTGATGTCCTGACTCTGACTACCGAGCACGTCTTTGACACCGGCTTTGGCTTCGCCCTCCAGATTATCCTGCCGTCCTTCGTCAGCTTGGTTCTGATTTCCTGCCTATCCTTCGACCTCTGAGACACAAGCACCTGGGACTCTCTGGACCGCACCCGCCAGGTCTCATTGGCAGCCAACCAGCTGGAACCAATCTCATCCCCTGAGCTTGGACTAAACCATAAGACAAGAGGTTCCTGCCTCAGACACTGTTCACTGCAGTTCCATCTTTAATTAATGTTTTAATAAATCTAACTCTCTTTGCACCTTGAATACTGGTCCTATTGTTTTGAGCCTGACAGTAAGGACATTATTTTTATTAGAAAGACAATTCTCTGTGTCAAGCAAGCTCTTACATGCTTGTCAAATGTCCCATTAGTCTACCTCCTTGTTTGCCCTGTGATGAATTTGAAACTTGATCAAGCGTGACTAACTGCTTCTAGGAAGGCTCCAGTCCTACCAAAACTCTAAACAAGGAGTCATCAACCTTTATAAGGCTGAGGACTACTTCATGGTGACTGAGTCATTAGATGGGCCACAAAAAAATGACCTGTGAGCTGGAGGGGTCAGCGTTTATATCCAAACTTCATGCATATTCAACTTTTTTTTATTGTTTCATTTCTAAATGTCATTTTGAAATCTCTACAAATGCTTTATAAGATTAATATAATGAAGTGCACTAAAAATGATTAAAACACATGAGCAACAGAATAAAATAAAATTTAAACCTTGGAATATTGGTGAGTTGATCCATTTTTAGAAGATGCTGAGGACCCCAATGTGGTCTTGAAAAGCCCCTTAGTGCATGCAGGCACGGTGCTGGTGACCCCTGCACTAAACAGTGTTCAATGTCCATTTGTCTGTTCATGCAATATCTTCAGGCTCTTATCCTTGCATGATCAAGAGGGACTTGGACTTATTTGCAGTAGTCAGTGAGTGTGACATAACCTGCACAGATTTCTAGTCTTTCATGTTAAGCCAGGATTAAACTTCTACAGAAAAATGGAGATTGATTCTTATTTATCTTGTAAGATGCAATAGAATCCAATGCAAAACATGAAGATTTTAAAATTCACTTCCCAGCTTAAAGCAGAAGTGATTTAGACATATTCTTTAACATATAGTAGAATTTATCTACTTTTGAAAATTCCTGCTGCGGGAAAATGTGCTGCAGTGAGAATGAATGAAGCAAAGCTTTTCTTTTTTTACTTTAATTTTACTGTATCTGATCTTTAAATCAGGTTCTAGTTATTGTCAGTTTCCTGGCATTGTGAAATAAATGTTCCTCAAGAAAAGATCCCACAAAAAAATATGCCTCCTTCCAGGCTTTGCCATTACTTCCTCTTTTATTTCAGTCGTTTTGGGGGCAGAACAGCAGTTAATTTCAAGCTTGATTTGCCACCATAAATTTCTGCGTTAAAATGACAAAGAATAAGTTAATGTCGACAAATCTAATTACTTTTTGAATACATTATTATTGCAGCAAAATGCAGAATGGTAGCTGAAAGTTCTGCAGAAAAGACTGACACTTTGAATGATGCTGATGTTCTCCAGTGTAGCCCTGAAGGATGACAAGCTGTTTTTTTATTGCTGTCTGTATAAAAGAAAAGAATCATTAGTTCATAAAAATATATAAGAATCTGCAGCAGTAACTTTTGGCGCATACTCTGCAGATGTCTGTATATTATGTCATGAGTCAGCCATTGTCTCTTGCTTTGTGGGGTATACTTGACTGTTATGTCCATTAGTTGCGCTCTGGCCAGGTGTATCTGTAGGATCTTCAGATTCCTGAGGGATTCATTGTGTTTATCTTTTTTTTTTAGATCTGCACTCATATCGATAAGCCAATGAAAAAAATATAAACATAAAACCAAGCTATGATATATAACTATGTTTTATCTAACACTATGAAGTCTGTAATTTAGTCATAAGAAAAAAATATATATTTCAGTAAATTAATCATAATCTAGGCATGTCTTTCAAATATATTCATACCCCCCCCCCCTTTTTTTTGTGCATGTTTTTCTTAATTAAATAAAAGTGAATAAAAAATAGTTTATCATGCCTGTGTATATCCATCCTTTGGGATAATAGTTTTTGAACACATATTTTACTGCAAGTCTGTGTGAATTACTGTACATTAATATCAGCCATAATATTAGCCAGACAGGATAGAGAGAATCTTTAAACAGTAATGTTCTCAGTTGTACTCTAGATCCAGCCTTTGACTGCCCTGTAAACATTTACATATGAAATATAGATAAAAGTGGCCCATAATATTTAGCCAATTATGTTCTATAATGCTCCTGTTTAATTTGTCTATATACTTTTTATATTCCACACCATTAGTCTGGCTCAAACTAAGACCCATATGGGTGGCTCATTTAATGGTTTACTAATTTAGGTTCTAAAACTCCCTTCTAACGACTGCCTAGAGGGCCCACATGGGTTTGGCCTCATGTGTCTATTTAGTCTAAACAATGGGCCTACTAAGTGCCCACTGAAAGCTAAAGACACCTGTAAAGGGCATACAGATGTGCTTGAAAGTTTATATACCCTCCCATTAAGAAACCCAGACCAATACACACTAGTAAAAACTCATGATAGAGCTCCTGAACTGAAATCTTGTTGAGCAACACTTTAGGCAAACAAGTGTTTTCGCTAATGTTCTGGAATGTTCAGGAAATTATCAGTCTGACTTCTGCACCCGTTGACAGGTATGTTGGTTCATTGTTTAGGAGCAAGGTACTCTAATTTGTCTTGGACAGCTTGTTTTAGAATTATTTATTAAACAAAAAAGTTTAGAATCCATCCATCCAGTGGGGCTGGTGTGTATCTCCTGCAGTCTATAGGTCAGAGGCAGGGTACAGCCTGGACTGCTAACCAGTCTTTCACAGGGCAACACAGAGACACATGAAAACACACTAATATGCACACACCACTCACACATAAGGATAATTTGAGAAGCCAATTAACCTAACAGTCAAGGTTTTTTGACTAAGGGAGGAAGCCAGAGTACATGGAGAGAACCCACACATGCACGGAGTGAACATGCAAACTCAATGCAGAAAGTCCAGAAAGTAACTGTAACCGTTTTATTTTAATTAATTATTATTTCATTTAAATTTTATTGCTATTAAGGGGAGGGGAAATATTAAACTTAAACTTGCTACACTATATCATATATAGTGTAGCAACTATATCATANACCCCAGGCTGCGAATGGAACCCAGAACGTTCCTGCTGCACAGCAACAGTGCTAACCACTGCTGCACCGAGCGGCCTGTAGTAAAGACCTTTCGCTATCATTATCTATATTCCCTACCTTTATCATTTTTCTCCATGATTTTTTTTAATCATTGGGGAATATTGATATTATTCTATGCAAATTGCTGCCAAAACCAGGCTATTTGGAAAAATAAAACTATATCATATATATATATATATATATACTGATATATATATATATATATATATATATATATATATATATATATATATTTTTTTTTGTTACATTAGGGAAAACAAACAATTCCCAGCAGCAACTCAGATAAACATTCCACTATATTTTTGTCTTTTTTTAATATATTGGAGAAATGTGTTTAATAATTAAGATGCTCTATTCAAACATGGGCCCCCACACAAATTTTTGCATTAAATAAAAATGGAAATACTCTGTCACTGGAGTCTTTTTGCATGTTGTGTAATATTTGCTTATGAATTAATAAATCATTGAAGTGTTGTCACTCTGGACTTTATTACACAACACAGCATCCCAAGATGCAGCTTGTGGTGCTATATTCAGACTTTCCTGCCGGTCACAAGATAGAGAGAGCAGAGTTAAAAGATCCATTAATATTTGACTTGTACTCAGGATGAGAACCTTTACAATATCCTGTCTCAGCACCAGTGCTAACTTTAAAAAGAAATTTGAAAGGTTAATTATTCAATGTGGAGACTTTGCACAATGGAAAATGGAGGCAATAGAAGGTGGGCAAAGTGTGCAGGTAGTTACATAACAGAAATAAGCAATCATTTGGTCAATGAAGGCTGGCATATGGACAATTTAATTTATAAGAGCGAACATAAGGTTGGCATTGCATTTAAATTTGACATGTATGGATGAAAGCAGTTAGTAGGAATCTATAGCTGCGCATTATGAAATCATTGAACTATTACAACAGTTCTCATTTGACTCTGGGAAACATTATGCAGAGGCTGGGTAAAAGTACAAATGTCAAAGTGAATGTATTTTATTAGGGATCTGTATTTTTAATCTGTCAAAACACCCTTCCCAATGCATCCAGTTCAGCATGTGTGTGCAATCCTGAGATAAGATACTGTGAACATAAATGTATACGTACATTCCACCTCTTACTCACATTAGAGACAGCTAAAAAAAAGGCTTTAGATTTTTATACAGCTCTTACACTTTGGTAAACTGAACAGTTGAATGAAATATAGGCTGCACACGGTAGCAGGCAGTCAAAGTAGTCCTCCCATTTTCCATATGTGTTATATGGGGCAACCATCAGTGATTTTTGTTATTAAATAAAATGTATATATGTTTCTATATATTTGGATTCCCTTTTGCCAATTAGAGTTTCTTATTGGAGGTTTACAAACATATAGTTTAGTACTTTGATTGTTAATTATTTTTTTCCATTTATTTCCAGTTACTCCAGTGAGTTAAAAGAAAAGTTTGAACAAGCATAACCATATATAATTCTAAATTCCTCATACTCCATAATTGTACCCTTCACATTAACAGTGGTGTCAAAAGTACACACATTTATTACTTAAGTAGAAGTATAGATACTGCAGTTTAAAAACACTCTGGTAAAAGTTGAAGTA
>NW_015150796.1:620348-642550 GCF_000732505.1 Cyprinodon variegatus
GAGTAGAAGTCAAAAGTAGGAAGAAAAATAAATAACTGAATAAAGTATGGATACCTAAAAAGTGTACTTAAGCACAGTGACAAAGTATTTGTACTTTGTTACTTGACACCTCTTTGATTAATGCGCAACATACTCCTGAAATCAGGAACATTTTAGCGCATATTTAATACAGTTTAAAGACTACATTCATGAAGTTTGACAATGCATATTTTACTAACAATTTTACAAAATGTACAGGGGAGGTTTAGCCTCCCTAGTAGGGTGTTAAGAAAAGGTTCCAGCCCTCCCTGAGAGTGACCAGGATTAAGCAGGTATACATGTCTCAGAGTGCCTGTTTATCTTGTTTGACAAACTGGGATTTTTCTCCGTGTTATCCGATAAATCCCTGTTCTCATTTGTGTTTCATGGATAATCTCTGCATTTTTTCAGATCTTCTGGTGTCCCATCTGTTTTTTACTCTGGCCACCTCTTTTTCTCCTTCTGTTCTTCTCCTAAAGAGCAAAAATAGATGTGGAAGTTGATACTATGATCAGATGACTTTAGACCATAATGGTAAAACGCTGCAACTTTATACTATAAAATTTATCATTCACTTTCCTTTTCCTTTTTACAAAAGTATCTACAAAGCCACCGAGCCTTGTTAAAATTGCATTAATTTGATGTGTATTCATGTTTTAGAATTGACCAGTGATAAGTTGATTATCACATTCTTATATTACGATTTGATTTTTTAAGAATGTCGCTACATAAAATCTTATAGTGTAAAAGCTATACCTCTCTTTTGCTTTTCAAAACATTTCTGGTATAAATTATCAATGCTCAATAAGGTTAGAAAAAAACATGGAAAGAATACCTGATGTCAGTGCTTATGGGCAGTAGGAAAATTGTCAATAAATTGTTGTATTTTGTTTACAACCGGTAATAGGCCTTATTAAATGTAACCCCAAATCAGGATCAAAAACGTAAAAGACAAAGCTACAGTTTAGGCATTCATTTATACCTCCAGGTCAGAACTACAGAGAGCTATCTGTAAAAACCAGCCACCACAGAGCTGGTTTCTTTCCCCAGGCTGTCAATCCGATGAACACTAAACAGTTAGAGTGCACTGATCAATATCCTGCATATTTGCACTAATTCAACCATGTCTCCCTCTTTAGAAGAGAGAAAAACACTCTCTGGATTAGGAAGGGGGAAAAAAATTATATTTCCCAACAATTTATTTCTATATTTGTATTAAGGATGTCTACATTGAGAGCAAAATGATACAAAAGAAAATGTATTTGTTTCTACATATAAAGGTGATTCAATGTGAATAAGGCTGATTTTAAACATTATTTTCCAAATACTTTGTTTTCATAGACCTGCAACAGTTTTTTTATGAAATATGAGAAAATATGTTTGATAACCATAACAACCAAACCAGAAACTTGCTGATTGAAGATAGGATCCTTTAAATTATTTAGTATCAAATAGTGTTTTACTGATACCAACACCAGTATTGGGCTGGGCCCTGAAACTGCACTAAAATGGTGATATCGGTATCAGCAAGTACTGACAAATAGGCGACTGATAACATTTTGAGATCCAAAAGTTTATTCAACTATTGTCACCCATTCCAGGTAGGCAATAAAAAAGTTCTACTGGATTTAGTTTATCATTATTCTTTTTCCTGCTTTACAAAGGTAAGCAGCAGTTTGACAAAGCCGTTATTTTACATCCAAGTAGTATGCAGTTTTTCATATATATACACACACACATCAGTTTCAAAAAGATGGTATCAGTATGGTATGGGTATTGGCCAATACTGCACAGCCAGGTATCGGGGACAAAAATAACATCGACGCATCACTAGTGTCAAAACAGGGATTAAATGTCCCAACATCAGAGATAAGTTTCAGAACAACCAAAGTAAAACATTCAATAGAGAATGTATCTTACATTAAAATGTCAAACAGCCAAAGTTAGAGGGCAAAAAGGCAATGATACTTAGCAGCTCCTTCAGAGTAGCAGTTATATTTTAGAAGGTATTTAATTTATTGTGGATTCTACACCAACTCATTTTGCTCCATTAAAATCGTTTCCCTCTCCTGGGTTCATTTTCTCACGCAGCTTTTGTTTCTTCTTCTCATTTACTTTTGTAGCATCATTACAACTCCACCTTGGTTCACTTACAACTCCCGCTCTCTGTACATTTTTGACCCCAGTCACTACCCTGCAGCGATCTGTTTGGTTCTGTCACAGTGTGCAATTATGCACATGCAAAGCACAACAAAGACAAGGACATTCTTTACTGTACGTTTGTTCTGCAGCAGGTCTCTAAGTTTCCTTATCTAGTACAGTATGAAAGAACCTGTTTGAATAAAAGCAACTAAGCATAACTCTGTGTTTTTGCTACATGATTGTAATTCACCTTTAATTTAACATTCTAGAAGTTGTAAGGATATTGTTGTAAGGAGTGAAGCAAGGCCTAGAAGACTCCCATATCCTCCCTGTTAGGTATTGCCTCCTTCATAAGCATTTTTGCGCTGGAATAAACATGAGAACATGTGTGGAAGAGCTGACAGCCCATCAGCGCTGCTGTGGCAAATGAAAGTGATGCTCAGGAGGAGAGAGGCCTGGAGGAAGGCTTGGAATAAACAGCCGGATCTGTGACGCACTTTGAAGCATAGATCTGAGAGAGAAAAAAGAGGAAGGCGAAGGGGAGGAAGAGCACATGGCGAGATAGAGAGGGAGTGGGAGGACACCAACTTAAAGCCCTTACAGAGATCTGTAACTGACCAGAACAGTAAGCCATCTTTCAAATGCAGAGCAGCTCAGGTCTGACGACTCAATTTGTCACCTAGAATCCCTTTAGGTTCACACACATTCACACACAAACCTACAAGGATTGATTTGAGGACATTGTGAGGTTTGACCTTCAGATAGCGTTCTTCTTTTTATGTTCTGAACTCCTGGTAATGTATTTTCGTGATAAACAAAGCAGGTAGGCACACACTGGCAAGATGATGAAATGTCAGATGAGACTGCCAGTGATGTCCAGTGGGGCAGAAAAAAAACAGTGGCTCCATTTTCTACAAGTTCATGTCACAGGAAAGCTGGAGAGGAGCTCTGAGGTCTCTTGCAAAATAACTACAGAGTTCAAAGACTGTGGTGTAGGATTAGGGTCATCTTATTGTAGCAGCATGATAAGAAGAGCTGAGATTACAGAGATTCTTATCTGAACTCCACCACCAACACACAAGACTGGTAGTCCAATGCAGATGAGCCTGCTGCACACGCTGCTATCCACATGTTCACATGGTGTGAGCCCATCTGTCGTGTTATTGGGTCACATTTCCTTTGAAAGTTCGAAGTCTACTTTTATTGATAGGATTTTGAACAGATGCTGATGAACTTTTTAAATAAGCAGTGACATGTTAAGTAAACATCAAATGCATCTTTTGGACCATATTCCTTGTTAAAGTTTCATGTTACAACCCCCTTAACAGCAAGGAAGATGTCTGGCACAGGGTGTGACGAAATAAAGGAAAATAGTTCATGTCAGTAGGAAACAAATATTTACGGTAAAGTTTCAGCAAGAAAATTTAATTACAGGAGAAAATGAATAAACAAATGGAAGCTTTAAGCTCTTCAAGGCCATAACAAACGAAACACCCCCTCCCACATATGAAATACAGTAACAGACGGCTCTGTCTAGTGAGCTGGAACAGAGACGACAGAGAACCCTCAGCTGCATCCACTGTGAATTATGATACTTGCCCTTTTGGATGTCCAGGTTTACTCACACTGAAGTAACATGACTCTACACAGGTTACAGATAAGATCACTGCAGATCAAGGAACAGAAAAAATGGGCCATGGCACTTTGAGATGACACTCTTTATGCTGACACAATGCAACACATCTCAGCAGGCAGACCTGGACAAAAGGTGCGAAGACTCTTTCAAATGAAATGGTCCTAGATGTCAGTGACTGCAGCACCCTGATCCTACAACTATTAAACCTTTATCTACATCACACACTGCAAAAAACTAGAAATAAGTAAAAATAAAATACCTTAAATTAAGCATATTTGCCTTTAATTTGTGTAGGTAAATAAGATGATTTGAAAATGGAATTAGTATTTTTAGATAATTTGAGAATATGCACTTGAAATAAAAGAATGCAATTGATTTTTCTTATTTTAAATGTAAATTGTCTTGCTCCAACTGCAAAATGTCTCATGTACCTCCTCTATTAGGGAACAAATACACTTATTAAAATAAAAAAAAATACTTATTGAGATATTAATTTCTTGCAATGTAACTGCAACCTTTGTTTTATTTATTTATTTTTTTTAAGGTGATAATGTAACACTAGTATATTTTTCCCTTTTGTTTTTTTAAAGGGGAACACAGTTTTTTTACATTGGCCCCTTGATTTTACGTTATTACATCATGTTCTACTCACCCATATGAGTTTTGTGTCATTTGGAGCCGTTCTGAAGATATTCCGTTAGGTTATATCCAAGTAATGTCTTCCTATGGGCAACGAGTTGAAGGCACAAACTAAACTTTTCATAATTTATCATTTATGGTATGCCAGCATTCATAACATGTAGGGGAATCACTGTCCCCCAGATATTTTTTATATTTATATTTTTTAACACAAAGCAGCGCGTGTATGACGTCATCCGCGCGCGCCGGCTACCATTCATTCATTCATCCTGTCCGCTGAACTGCTGCTAGTTTTACTCACATGCCTGGAAGATGTCTAGTGCTACTACCACAGATGATCTTGCTCTCCAAATGGAATTGAACGATTCAGATAGAAGGGGTAAAGCGAAGCTGCCTGTGGCCCGGGCTGCCTGTCACAACTCCAGCCCGGCGTGCGGATGACATCATACACACTCCGCTTTGTTTTCATAAAATCAAGTGGCCAATGTAAAAAAATAAACGGTGTTCCCCTTTAATTAGAAGTTTTAAAAAATGAGTTATTAAGTGCTTTTCTGTCACCTTTACAATGTTGCTAATTCATTTTAACTAATTGCATCCAAAAGTTACCTGACTTGTCTCAAGAGTTCCCCTGTGTGAACTTCAACCTAGCATAAACACATTTGTTCTGCAAACACTAAATGGAAAATGCTGATAGTAACATTCTACATCAAATAGTGGTGTCAGTATTCCTCTGTAGTTTTTTTTTCCCTTTTCTTTAGCATAGACAGGAGAGTTAATAAAATTTGATAGATGGATGAATGGAGTCCAGGAACACACCTGTTACAGGCTGCTATAGATGCAGACTGCGAGAGATTCAGACTTCATCAAGAAAATTACCCTTAACATACAGTCAAAACTGTTAAAACTGTTCAAATTTCAGTTCCACATCCTGTGGAAAGACTTAAAAGGGGCTCCGTACAAGATACTCCTTTTTTCTAATCTCACTCAGATTCAAGGCTTAGTGAGATCTGAAACCTGCATGAGAGCAAGGAGTTTTTTTTCTCCCTCACAGCTATGAGAACAAAAGAAGCAGCATTGTCTTCATGGTTCTTGCCACTTGCTCTTGGAGACATCAAGTTTTCCCCACAGGGTGTCCAAGACCAGCTCTCTGTTTGGTCAAGATTTGAATGGGCTTTGATATTTGAATACATTATGTGGCTTTATGCTGAAATATTTTGGGTGGAAAAATGTAAAATACAGATTTTACTTTACTTCTTAGTCTGAGCTTGTTATCATATAATTAGTAACTATAATTAAATGTGTGGCTGTAATGAGAAAGGTTCAAGGGAATTGAATATTTTGCAATGCTATGAAATGCATAGAAACTGTCTGGTTGCCTCGTGTAAATAAAAACATCCTCATTATACTTCTAGAATAGAAGCATATCGAATAACTTGAGCGAATAGATTTCCAAAACCTGTTTCAGATCAAAACAAAGTCCAAACAGAAATTTGTGTTGAAAAAAGGTTAAAGGAAAATGTTTTTTCTTTTCTATCATGTTGAAAACATGACATTTTACAGCTTCTTAAGCAACAGTCTCCGGTGCATCTATGTTTGTTTCCTCTGTCCATCTCTGATTGTCCAACTCAATGCAAACCAGACACAGATAATTTGTCTACATAGATTTTCCTTTTTTTGGTGGGGGGGTTGAAGCCACAGTAGGGCACCGATGACTGTTTCATCTCAGCACCTCATCAAAAAAGTGCTCCTGCTTACGTAATAGTTGACAACAGCTCACCACACGTTTCTAACTCACACAGTGATAGAACCACAACAGTGGCCAGTAACATCATGTGTCTGAGCCATCTGCTCCGACAAACGGACAGCTCTGTGTTTGCTGTAATCATTTCAGTCTGACTTACAAGGACGTTTCAAGTCCAGCCAGTCACCACACTCACAGCTACATTTGCTTCTCCTCAAGCTTTCTATTGTTTGCAGAGTCAAACATGTGTTTCTTTGATTTGCTGCCTAAAGTGTGCCAGTGATGTCAAGGCTGCCTTTGAAAAAAGTTCAGAGACCAAAGTTCTCATAGAGCTGCACGTTGAAAGTTATCACTTCAGGTCTTTTCTCAAAGTGCATAAGCTTTTACTTTAAAATGTATAGAAATGTACTGCTTGTCTTTTTTTTTTTTTTTTTTTTATAAAAATTTAATTAAAAAACTTTTTTTGTAACAATAATTCAATGAAATTATATAGTTTCTGATCTGTTTCTGATCTGCTGATCTGTCGCATTCTGCTATAAGTTGCCATTTCTTTATTTATTTCCAAAATAAACAATTCTGTACACATGTTCAACCTTTGGGTAACTTTCACATTTCTCCTCTGTGTGTTGCTGTAATTAGGATTCTGCAAAGTTGGTCAATTATTGATAACTTTTCTGAAAAGATGTCTTCATAGAGTCATAAGCTACCAAGCTCAAATACCCCTTACTGCCACCCAGCACTGTTTAATGAGCATATGAGTTGGGAGAAACCCGCTGAGACGAGGCAACAGATCAGAGGCAATCTAGATCCTTTAAGGGATGAAATGCTCTGAATGTAGGTCTCCCATTACAGGACAGCCGGTCGACACAGAGCACACCCCCTTGTTAATACTAATCGCCTCAGTGTATTCATATGCACATTCTGAATGATTAAACCACAAGCAGAAAGTTGATGTCATGTAATTCTGGTAAAACAAAGCTGATATGGTTGAGAGACTGTTCACAGAACATGAGTTTAAGTAGGTGAAAGTACAAATTTAATAGTAGGGTTGGTGGTGTGACCAGCTTGTAGTTTATAGAAGCATGCATGTGGTCCCTCAGTGTGTGTTTGAAATGTTTATACAAGTGGATGTGTATATGCCGGGACCAGACTGGTGATAAGTGATAAGGGTCATGGAGAGTGACAGCCGGCGGGAGTGTGTCAGTGTTCTGACAGCTTGAAATCTGGGTTATTTGACAGGGATTTTAGCCTGTTCTCAAGCACACAGCTGCTACCAGAGCAACGCAGGGGAAACAGGCGGTGGACATGTCGATAACGCTCTGTAAGCCTCAGTGAATATAGCTTCTTCTGTTAGCTAAGAGCAGCGGCTGCCGCAGATCAATATCTGACTACATTAAAGTATAAAAACTTTGACTTTGCTTAACTTTTACTCAATTCACTCAAAAGAATAGTCTGACATAAACATGAGGTTTATGTCAGACTATTTAAAACCAGTGGATTAACTAAAGACACTGCAAACCACAATGTCTCACAGTGTTTTTTTATCCTTTTTCTCGAGTCATTGCATCTTTGTTGCATCAAATTGAATCATTTTAACCTATAAAAAATATATATATATATTCGTACTTCATCATCAGGGCAACTGTCACAAGGGTGAGAAAAAAGGAATGAAAACTTTGAAAGTCATACTTATTCACATTTTTTAGCATAAAATATAAATTAGAGCTTGCAGGTGCTTACTGTATGTAAGTTCCAATAAAAATTTTGGCATGTCATTGGCTGATGACCTTTCCAGGGTGAACCTATTCTCTCACCCAATGACAGGTGAATACACACTAGCTCTCCTAGGACTTGCAGGAATTAGTGGGTAACGATTATGTATTAATTAATCAGTTAATGTCAATCTTCTTATTTTTAGTCAATTAAAACAGGAAACTCCTTAAAGACAGAACCAGGCATCAAACAAACCACAAAAACGTTAAAGGCAACAGGTTCAGTAAAGATAGTGGGCCTCTGGTCTGCACAAGGGCCCCATAAACAGGCTGGTGAAGCACCAGGCTAAGTATCCTCTATATATCCTGAAGTGCTAATGAGGAAGTGAGCGGCAGCTGTGCAGGCAGGTGGCCGATCACAAGAGTAGTCAGGTGATTTAATGGAGGCTTGGAGCTTCTGAGAATTCCTGCTGGCAGGAATGGCATGACTGAGCTTTAAAAGAAAAGGTCGGAGAGGGGATGTCCAGGTTACAGCCTCAGTCTTTAACTGACCTCCGTATAAATAGAGAGAAAAATACTGTTAAACTTGTATTCCAGTTTACAGGCATCAGCTTATGTTGTTAAGAATGTCATTTTAATTTCTATAAAGCCTGTGAGGTTTGGTTTGATTTCCGGATGCCAGGTGTTGTCAGTCAGTTTGTAAGGGATTTACCTTGTTTTTCAGAATTTGACAACATGCACACCATGAACTTGCTTTGGAAACTTATATTCTTTGTCTCCGGACATTATTGCTAAGGCCTTTTATGGGTGTATAACAAATAGCAATTTTCTAAACATCTTAGCAATGTGTTAAGGTGATATTTTCTTTTCATTTACATTATTTTATAAGAAAAAGGTTAGAGGTAATGCAAATTTAAAATGTAAAAAATGAAAAATGCACATATAGCCACAGTATGCATTGATTTCAGTATAATGTATGCCTATAGTTTTCTGTCACTTAACATGCTAAAAAAGTCACAGTTTAAATTTCTGCTTATATCATTTTAAAAGGAAGGAAGGGTTTTTATTTTAGAGTTAATATCATGAATCAAGTGACTTTATGATCATTATGAAATCACATGAAGTGCACATATAGGACACAGCCAGAAATTAAAAACACTTTAATAAAAGGGGAAATATCCTCCTTACAGGATACAATTACAAGGACAAAAGAATAGCCTAAAATCTAATCTTTTCAATGGCAACTGAAAATATAGGTATATACAAGCATCAATGCAAACAATTGTCTACATAAAGTGGTAATTTGCTGTATCCTTAAGGTGGTTTATACGTTTACACTCACATTTGAAATATACCATAAAGTTTTGTGTTTCCGTTTGTTTTTTTATGTGAGCCACGGACAAAGTAACTTTAAGTAATGGCAAACTCATCATCTTTATAGATGTAAGGAAAATATTACGATGGAGAGAAGTCCACTTTTATAAATAAAATCATACTCTATAGGTTGCTCTGACTGTCATGCAAACCTTTAAACAGATAGGAGTTTTGTAATCAGTCATTCATCCATTTTCTGTACTCACTTAATCCTGTGCATGTGGGTCAGTACCTATCTTTAGCAGTTAGTAGACGAGAGATAGGGTGGATCCTGGAAAGGTTGCCAGTCCATTCCAGGGCTGGCATACAGCCATGTATGCATACAAACAGACTTTCAATCTAAAGGCAATTTGAGTGTTATACATTTACAAAAATTCATTTGACAGTGATGGGCAGCTGAAATACCTAAAGAACCCATAAATGCACAGGGCAAACTTTAAGGCTCTATAGGGATTACCAATATTCTAACTGAGGATGGTCTGGTTCTGTATGTTGCTTACTATTCCTCTACAGTAAGCCCTGTTTTAATTCTGGGATTAAGTATTAATTATACATTTTCTTTCAAACTAAAGAAAGAAAAGTAGGGGTGACAGTGGCGTTGGATGTAGGAGTTTGCCCTGAATTCGAAGAGTTGACGGTTCAAGCCCCGACTCTGGCTTTCAGTGTCTTTGTGTCCTTGGGCAAGACACTTCACCTGTATTGTCTACTGATGGTGGTCAGAGGGCCTGGTGGCACCAGTGTACGGCAGCCCCGCTTCTGTCAGTGAGCCCAGGGCAGCTGTGGCTACAATGTAGCTTGCCACCATCAGTGTGTGAATGGGTGAATGAATGTAGTGTAAAGCGCTTTGGTCAAGTTACCTGACTTATATATAAGTACATGCCATTTACCATTTAAAGAAAGAAAAAAATATATATATTTTGGGCTCAGTGGAGCAATGGGTAGCACTGGAGCACTGAGGACTGGCAATGGACTGGTAACCTGTCCAGGGTGTACCCCGCCTCTTGCCAATTGACAGCTGGAGATAGGCACCAGCACCCCTCGCGATCCTGCTTGGGATAAAGCGTGTCAGAAAATAGATGGATGGATACAAAATGTTTACTGCCTTATTAAAACTCTTAATAAAACATAATAGCAATAATTGAATGTAATCTCAATATGCCAATCCATGACTGCTTGCTCACTTGCAAAGCTTATTGCTCTTAGACTTTATTCCTTCACGGCAAATATAAAGTAGAAACTTTCCCTAAAGTAAAATAGTGGTTTTGGGAAGAAAAAAAAAATGTAATTTTTCTTTAAAAGTTAGCAAGTTTAAAATATCCATATCAAGTAGAATGAATCGCATGTTTAACCCTTCTCCCCTGTTTATATTAAGCACATTGAAGCACAAACTCTTTGGTTTTTAAACAGAGCTCATGAAGATTTTCCAAACGTTTTTGACCTGTCTTAGGATAGTGGAATCCATTGTTACCAACAATAACATACAGGAGCTGTTTGGGGTAAAACCCAGGATGTGCTTACAAATACACCAATTTGACAACTGCTAAAAACAAACATGCCCTCGATATTAAAGACATGACACTGTTTTTGGGTCATGGGTCTCACTGCTCACTGTTTACTGTACTGATGTAAGACAGCGAGTACTTAGATACTTTAAACAACAACAATACGAACAATTTCTTGAAACTCAGCATGCACAATGATCTTAACCCTGAAAACTGGGCTCCACTGCAAGGACATTAGCCCAAGTTTATTGTCCTCTGGACCACAGACAGAGTCCTAAAGCTGTTCAAAGCTGCTTGTTTATGGAGAGTAGAAGCTGCTGACAGGGAGCTCCCTGGAGCACCGTAAGCACTGTCAGCAGGCGTTCAGCAGGAAATACCCTGGATTCAGGCCTATCAATGGATCCTTTCATCGGTTACAGACCAGCTGTGTTATCACCAGGTAATTAAAACAGGATTCACACCTCATGCACTAACCCAGAGGTTTTGTCCCTACACTATATGCATCAATTCATCTGTTGTTGTTGTTTTTTTTGGTGCAAATTTATTATCATGGACCACACCTTCCGGAGAAGGAGCTGCTGTGTGTTTGACTTACATTTTAGGAATAAGCCTTTGTGTAACATTTTTTATGTACTACAGTTAGTAATTATCAATTTTTTTCTGTCAGTTTATTAATATGTTGCTATATGAATTAGTTGAAATGTTTAAACAATAAATGTTAGACTGTAAGACATGTAAGACTGAGAGGACGAGAAAGGAAGCAGTGATTATAGAAGGACAACTAAAACCTAAATCTCATAATCACAAATATATCAATTCTGTGTCTACTTCGTTAACACATATTATAATGAGGGTTTAAAGTTACCGTTGATAAAAAAGGAAGGGATGAAATTTTGTGTTTACAAGTCTGAGACAAGAGACCAAACAAGAGAGAAAGACAGGGAGGGAGTCGGCTCCTCCAGACAGCTGTTTTTCATCGTTCTGCTTCATGCTCTGTCCATCTTCCTTGTTAGGGACAACTCACACAGCTTTCATCAACCTCCCTCACTTTCTCTTATATGTACTCTATGCTTCCCTGTGTTACATAAGTCACCTGCTGCATTGCCTTTGAGCCAGCAGAAACAATGCAGTGAGACACCTCCATAAGGACTATATGTCAAATCTAATCTTTAAAGTAAACACAAATGGTCCAGTGCATTTTGAGGTTATTCATACAGCTTACACACTGTCCTTTGGTCACATTATTTACAACTATTTTATGAAATTTGACATAACAGACTGACATTATGTACTAAATCGTGTTAGAATAGGAGGAAAGTGATAAATGTAGCAATGCTACTCAGATTGCTGTAAACAATCTCGTTCAGGCTTTAATTAACAAGAAAATAGAGCCTTCCTGATCTCAGTATAAATCTAGCTGTTCTGTGACAGCCTCAGAGGGCTGTTGGAAAACATGAAAAAATAAACAGTATCAAAGATCTAGGAACACAGCAGACAGAAGCAAAGAGAACTGTCATTTACAGCTGAATACATGCAATGTGGGTGAAAACACAGCTAAATGTGGAAGACACTTATAAAGTGTTACAACCAAGTGAAGGAGAATATGAATAGTGCAGAGTGCTCTCAACAAATAAGTTCTATGGTGAACGTTGTTGGTGCAGCATCATACTGTGGGAATGGTTTTGTTATTTAGAGAAAGGAACATTGTAAGAGTAGATTCGGGTGCAGGAAAGAAAAGGATGTAAGTGACACCAAAACCCATAAGACTGGTATGGAGGTTAATCCTCTAACAGGACAACAATCCTAAACAGCATATCTACTGTAGGTATTAAAATAACCAAGTGAAACTTCAGACTTAATGCAACTGATGATTGGTTGAAAAAACTAAAAGATGTATCCTACTGCAGTTTGATCAAGCTTGAGTTATTTCCAACAGTAATAGGCAAAAAAAAGTATTTCTGTGCTTTTAAAGTCAGTAAAAACATACCCTGAAAGTCTCATAAGTGTAATTGCAGCAAACTACTGGGAAGCTGATTGCAAATTCTAGCCACATGGTTATACATTTTCAGACACAAAATCCCAATAAAACAAGTTAGGTTTGGAGATGTAATGTGGTAAAATCTAAGAAAGTGCAAGCAGATTAATTACTTTAACAGGACACCAAAGGTAGACTTAAAGTGGTGTAAAAATTAAGGAGGACCATAATGTTAGTGAGCTTAAGGATAGCTTTCAACCCAACTAAATATCGTATTCAGTTATTCCTTTGTTGGCTTTAAGCCTATCACATAGCCTTGTCTAATCACAATCTCCTACATCAGAAGAGTTCCTCAAATCAATCCTGGAAAATCAAAAGGTTGAATTTGGGATGAGGTATTGAATCCTAAGTAGAAGGAGCATCCATGTATCCTGGAACAAGGTGTTCTTCCTTTGTTTTTCTCAGTCTTTCCACATGCCTCCTGTTCCTCCTCCACCATCTTTCCCCTCCGTGTACCTACCTCTCCTTACAGCTCTGATAAGAAGACAAAAGATAAACAATCCCTCTGGCATCTGCCATCGATCGCTTCGAGGTAAAAACTTAATGGCTTGGCTCAAAGTAATAACACTGCTGGACTTCTCTCTACTAATGGGATTGATAGACCTTTTTTCCTCTGCACACTGCTTTGAAACAGGGAGTTTGTACTTGGAAGAGAGATGGCAGCAGGAGCATGGAGGTCAGGACAAAACAAATGGGCCTGAGAGAGTCAGGTAAACAAGTGAATCCACTTCCAGTTACGAAGTTACAAAGGTTATTGTTTATAATTGCCCAACAAATCATTCCTCTTAGATTTTGTCCTTTAAAGCCCATGGCTTCCATGGTGCACATTTCTAAATCTTGGTTCCTATGTCCAGATGTCTTAAAAACCTTTATTGTATTTATTAAAAACTTATTTTACCCTTCCATAATACATGATGGAAATTAAACTGTATTTGAAAATAATGCAAAATTGACAAAATTATTTAAATAATAGTGGAAATAGTTTTTATCAAGTTAGATTAAATGTGACTTTCAAACAGACATATTTTTCAGACAAATAAAAATGGAATTGCATGGCACAATTAGCCCCCATTTTCGTCCATTCCCCTAAATAAGATTCTGTTAGCCATTGCATTTATGAATGTCATTCTCTACTACAGGAATGCTGCAAAAAAAAAACATTTAAAAGTAATGGCATCTATTTTACATTTTTTCTCTTTTAAATTAACACATGATAAAATAAAAGAAATAGGAATCAAAGAAAATACAAATCTGATAGAGTATTTCTTCATCTTTAATGCCTTTGACTTTGAAAGCCCCCTTACAGCAAACTCTAGCACCATCCAGGTTCCCCCACCTGGCAGTGACCACTCAACAGCAGCTTGTTGGACTCTGGAGTATCCACAACATTTACTGCAGTCCCAACTCAATCAGAGTCATGTGTCAGAGTCTGTCATGCTCACATCACAGTTTCCCAGGAGAAAGCCAGTTGGGATCAGAGTTGGAGGTGTGCAACTTCAAGCTTGCCTCCTTTTTTTATGAGCAGAAAGAAAGAGTGATACTCAGCACCCAGATTTAGGTAATTTAAGCAAGTTAATGAGGGGCCTAATTAGCCCTTTAGTCATTACAATGAATTATAAGATTGAATGGTGTCAGAGGCTGAAACAGTTTAACTTTCGAGCTGAAAATAACATTTTGTGTGACATCATCAGCCACATTTCAAACTGTAAAAAAATACTCTGATTGTAATCAGTCTGATTGTGTTTGCACATTTCTATTCAACGAACAATTAATCTGTCTCAGTTATTTATGAGGGTCAAAGACCACGAGTGCACTGATGAGGTGACAGTGAACAGAGACAAGTCACCTCTGCCTCGGTGAGAACAGCCATGACCTCTGACCTCACTGCTGAAGCTCTCTGCGGTTGGCTCCCATTGTGGATCATCTCTGCCAAATCACAAACACTCACTTGCGATGAACTGAAATGAATGGCAGCCAGTGAGCCATAAGGTTAGCTGAGGGAGTCCTGTCCAGATTCAACCTAAGCTAGTGTTTGCATATGGATGTCAGAGCCAGTGATTCATTTAACGATTCATCATCTTCAAATCAGTGTCTTGAATTTCAATTAGAGTTCGATGATGACTGAGGAATTAACAAAGGCAGATGTAAGGTGGGCATCACTTAGCAACAAGCAACTGCTGCCAGATACTTTTGCATCATTTGGAGCAACTGCTTTAACATGAACTGACTGAAATATTCAAGTTGATACAACTTTTTATTAGGCTATGAGCCAAGAGGGTGAGGCTGTGCTGTGTATCCTGTTTTCAGCTCATTTGGTTTAATCTCACTGCAGTCGCTCCATTCTTCTGTCTGTGATGATATCTCTCCCTCTCTAATCTTCAAAGTGAGTCCTGACGCTCATGAAAATGTCCCTTGGCGGCAGCTCTGTCACCTCCCTGTTCCACCAGAAGCGTGTGGATGCATACATATGAAAGGGAGGTGGGCTTACATTACGTAAGTGTTCCGTGATAGACGGGAAAGCTGGCTGATTCGTCTTATCTCTGATATCACTGTGAGATAACTTTAAGGCTCCCTGATACTAAACCGATAATGAGTTCAAAGAGTCCTGGCTAATTACTGCATACATTATTTGACACACCGCTTTTTATAAGTTACACTCAGCAGGAAGGAATTTCTTAGTTATGGACAGCTCAGAAGAAAAGTGAAAGATCACTCATGAAGCAAAAAAGGCTAATTTCTTATTTATAAAAGCTGACATGTTTCAAATTCATCAGATCCTAAAAAAGCATGTGCAGCATTCCAACTTTGTTCATTTTTTCTCATTTTATGAAGATATTATTCATTTTATGTGATTTTTTGATTGATCAAAACAAAAAAAAGCTGTAAAACAAGGAATATAATGTATGATTCATGATTTTATTTTTTCAAATAAAACTGAAAAGTGTGATGCATATGCATATCTGGACTGTTTTCCTCTCATATCCCAAATTAAAATTCAATGCAGCCAACTGCCTTCTTTCCTCAATATGTGTGTAATTTAATATAAGTGTGAATCCTGTTTTTTTGTCGAGGCCCAAAAGGTTCACCAGAATATGTTTGTGACAATACCGCATCACAAAGATCAAGGAGGAACGAAAAAGAAGTCAAACTGGGAGTTTGCCCCAAGCCATGTAGAGGACAAGGTAAACATGAGGAAGTAGGCGCAGTGGAGACTCCAGTCACCATAGAGGTACCGTTCCTAAAGTCAAGTGAGTGGTGGTACCATCACTGCATGGGGATAGTTTTCTTCCACAGGGAAAGAGAAGCTGATGAGGAATGTTTGGAAAATGGATGGAGCAGAGAAAACCCGTTGGATTGTCATGACACAAAAAAAGAGCTTAATCTTCCAGAATGACCTTAAAAGATGCAACAATCCCTCAGTCGTATATTAGTGTATATCAGTCGTATAAGTGTATAAAGTGGCCAAAAATTTAGACCAACTGAGAATCTGTAAGAAGCTCTGCAAATATGCTCCAATTTTCCCTAATATCAGATGGACTTTTAATTTTTTGTATTTAGAAATAATATTTTAATATAAAATTGGAATTCAACATAAAATCCCCCATAAAACCGCTAACTTTTTTGGCTGTAATGTGACAAAATCGCAAAAGTTAAAGCAGTAAGAAGGCTTTTGCTAAGGTCTGTAACCAAATTTGTAGGAAGAATTTTTTATTTTTTGTTTTTGGAAGAAAG
Source organism: Cyprinodon variegatus (assembly GCF_000732505.1). NCBI lineage: Eukaryota > Metazoa > Chordata > Actinopteri > Cyprinodontiformes > Cyprinodontidae > Cyprinodon > Cyprinodon variegatus. The sequence goes on from NW_015150796.1 coordinate 636,880, forward strand.
GAGTAGCTTCTATTTTCCCTAATCAAAATCTCAATCAAAGCTCCTATTTAAAATAAGACTTGATTTATGACATACATCTACAAAAGATTTTGGCAATCCTGCACAAAAACCATTTTGTGAAGCAAAATGAGTCTTGTTTTATTTTATTAATCAGAAAGCAAGCTGCATATCACTAAATATCAGAAAAAGAGTTTGTCGGTTCTCCTGATGCATGCACAGGTTCTCACCGGGTACTCTGGCTTTCTTCCACAGTCCAAAGACATGTTAGAATAACTGGTCTCTGCAAATTGCCCTTTGGTATTGATTTGTGTGCATGCTTTGGTGCAACTGGTGAAAAACAGATAAAATGCAGATATCAAGATTCTGCTCAAAGAAAACCAAGTCACATTGGTGAGATAAAAAAAAAACAAAACACAAACAAATTGAAACAACATATTTGATTTGAAAAAGCTTTAATGTTCAGATTTAAGATGGGAAAAACTGAACTCTTAAGTGAAAGGAAATCAGCTTTTTTCCTGACGCCCTTGTATGGTGATTAGATTTAGCTTTTAGCATTTCTGCAGACTCAACAGTATGCATACAAATAAGTGAATGAAAATGTACATTTCAGTCATTTAGGCATCTCTTTTCTAAAATTTACTTTACTCACAAAAGAGTTTACATTCATTTAGATGAGTTAAGGAGGTCACAGAAAGGCACAGGAATCAGCTCACACTCTCACACATATGCATCTGCTTTTAAAGCAACAGAAGAGTTATGTGCTGCTCAAGGGTCTGACCCAGTTCAGAGGTCACATACTGAGTCTGTCTTCGTACTGGCCCTCGTCTCCGAATCCTTTGAAGAGCCATCGTACATCATTGCGGGGAGTTCTGCATGTCAAACCAAGACACTGTGGAACAAGGACCATCTTTTAGTTCCCACATACAGGACTATTGTTGCATTTTGCATGACTTTTGTTTAGTTATCTGTTCCCACAAAAAAGGTTTTTAAGCCAAGTTTGTGTTTAGTAATTAGGAAATACAATTTTTTTACTTACATAACACTTTTACAGTACCATTAAACCTATTATAATGAATTATTCTCGTATTTTCTTTTCAGTCTGTTGTGCACTAATGCTCATCACTTACTTTCATAAGTACGATTCACATTAATGTACATTAACTGTATGAATCAATGCATATGTTAAACATGTTACCATGAAATCTTCATCATTCAGTTATTCCTGCATTGCCCTGACTGATTACTTTAAATTGTGACTTGGGGGGCTCGTTTGAGAGCTTCCTGAATTTGTTATCTTAGAGCTAACATAAGAAGACACCTTTTAAAGATGGCAGTAGTGGAAGACATTTTTTTAAAATCTGGCATAAATCTGTTTAAAGCCAAAGATAACTGATGCAAGATTTAATCTCTGAGGGATTGCAGCTGTGATATGAAATCCTAAAGTGTGGTAAAAGCAGTTAAGAGGCCCCACTTAACTCTGGAGGAGCAACAGAGCTCCACAACTGAGATGGGAGAGACTGTTGACAGGACATTTTTAGCCTTAATTAGTTCTGCACACCACAAATCAGACTTAAATTGACAAGAATAAAGCTTTATGAAGTCATTCTTGTGGTTTGCAAATACCATAAAGAGAGTAGTATAGTTTGGGTGAATCTAAAACTTTTGAATCTGCTGTACATTACATGATTATTGGTTATGTAAATATTTAGGAAGTTGTTTTGTGGCACCTCTGTGTAATGTGTTAGCTGCCTGTGCATTTAAGTGGAGCGTAGCCATCATGGCTTAAATTAAAGTGAATGAAAAAAAGCAGGTGTATTTCTGAGTGGCTGTAAAGCAGAGAATGGACAAAGATTCAAAAACGGTAGTCACACGCTTCTTCTGTTAAATACTGTAATAACAAAAAACATGAAAAGATACTGAAATATTTTGTATCATATTTTTATAAGTGATATTTTTCCTAGCAGCTACCTGTAATTTTTTATATTTTCCTCTAACTGCACAGCAGAGCCCTGCAAAAGTTACCTCAAAGACAAAGTTAAGAACTAGTAATTACCCTCATTTGTTGACGCTACTATTAGAGACGTGCAAGAAACAAACTGAATACATTTATCTTTTATTGCAGAAGCATAATATTATAATAAATAATAACATATTTACAAGCAGTAAACACTCAATGCTTTTTAACTTATTTATTATTCTCCACAATTTGTTCGGTAGAGAGAAAAAAACTAGCGTGATGCCCTGGTCCAGCCCAGTTTGTTACATCTCCAGTTGTTTGGCCGTTTTAATAAATGCTCTGACTGTGAATTAGGGGAAGTGCTACAGACTAATGGCTTCTTTATTGTACCTCCCCATTTCCTAACTTATTTGGAAAACACACACATCTGTATTTTTTGTTATTGTATTTTTTTTTGTGATCGGGAAGCTTATCTATGAGAAATAAACTTTTTGTCTTATCATATACTTCATTGAAATATGAAAGGATAGATTATGAGTTTAGAGTTCATAAACATATTGATCAAACTAAAGAAAAAATTAAAGTAATAAATGGAAAGCATCTTGCTTTAATACTGTAGAAGACATAAAAATCCAAAACTGCATAGAGGAACAAAATCAGCACAAATTGGACTAACCACTGTAAAAAGTCACATGAACATAAGGAGGTACATGGTGAAAAAAAGGGGAACTGAGCAGGGAAGCTGGGGAGGTTGATTATAGGTGACTCAACCTTGCAAAATGTGTTGCCACTAAGGGGGAGCTTAAACCCGAGATTTATATACCAAAGGGACCTGTTTGGATGACCTACAACCAACACATGAAAAGTTAAAGGTAGACTCATGTTCTTTACTCATTTTATCCTCACAGGGTCACAGGAGACTTTCCTATTCCCAGTGGTCACCTGGAAGGAGGCAAAGTACACTCTGGACAGGTTGCTATTCTCTCCAAGGACATTATAGAAACATACAGGAATGAAAAACCATATACTGACACAGCCAATGGCAATTTAGAGTTTTCCATTAATCCTCACATGTGTTGAAATCCTACTGAAGAAACAGATCAAAAGCAGGGCCTGTACTGAAAGGCAATTGTAATACAAACAGGACCAATGTGCATTCTGCCAAAAGCTACACAAACAGCAGGATTATCTGAAAATCAAAGATGCTTCAGTTCATTTCTTTTTTTTTCTTTTTTTTTAATGGACGTTATTTGATGTGACAAGATGCATGCCATCAATATTTCTGTGAAACAAGTTTTATTTTTGTAGTCCACCCCCATGAAGAGACTAGGACTTTGTTTTGTTTTTTTCCATGTGAGATAAAACTTCTGTGCTAAAGATTGATTCATTTCAGAGCTTATTTAAAAATCTTAATCCTTGGTTGCCAATAAATATGGAAAGGACTCTATCATGACAGCATTAGCATGACTAAAATGCCCTCCAAATATCCAATCACAGAGAAAGCACCCACCTCCTTTGAGTATTGTGTAAGTGGTTACACATGACCCCTACACTGTATACTAGAGCATCTCCATCTGTATATAGTGCATACCTTTGTTTTATTCTGTATATTATTCATAATAAATAACTTAGAAAGAAGATGATTAATTTTGCTGCATTTGGTTGAGAAGTGGAAGTTTATTACTTCTTTAAATATTTTAACTATTTCCAAGGAGAGTCACATGACAATAATGATGAAATAAAGACGGTTTTGTTTTAAGCCTCTTAATCTTTCGCGCTTTTACCAGCTGTCCTGCTATCTACCTCCTCCAGAAAGATGAGCTTTCTCCCTTTCTTCTTTAACACTCTAACCTCTGTCTCTCATCTCTCTCTGCCTTTTCTGCTTCCTTATAATATTCTTTGCCCTCCAGCCTTTTCTCTTTCCTCCCTCTTACCCTCACTGTCCCTACCTGTCAGTGACTTTGTGTGTTTTTGCATCTCTCTTACATAATGGCGCTCAGGAGACAAGGGCACTTCGATCAATACTTCAAAGTACCTGGCCCTGGAGGACTCTGTAAATGCCACGTGGCAACATGAGAGGATGACATTTGTGGATGAGCTGAGAGACAGCCCTGAAATACCTGCTGCTGCCTGCAGTGACAGGGCGGGGGGGTGCGATCAGCTCTGACTGGGGGGGAAGAAAGAGGGGCGAAAAGACTGATCTAGGGGATCAGGGAAAGCTGTAAGACTCGAGAATTTAAAGGAAAGTAAAAAAAAATAAATAAAAACAGGCTGATAAAAACATGCTTGCTTTGGGCACACAGCCCTTGGTAATTCATATGTCTGACTGAGATAAAAGCTAACTGAATAAATATGAATACATTTATTCATACCCAGCTGTCGCAGGGGTGGCTTAACTTTGTTTTCCAATGACAGAGAAGTGGCACACATGTTTTTATTTTTTACAAATACAGCTTGGAAACATGCCTGCATTCACCCTGCAAGGTATTTACAATGTGAGGGAGATTCACCCAAGGAAAATAACTTAATAGGAATTTCCATTTGTCACATTATGAACCAGAGTCCCAAACTTATTTTCCTTTTAAATAGTTAACCTAACTGCTTTATTGAGTTTTATGTACAATAACTGAAACATGCTGTGTGCCGTATTAATACTCATCAGTTACTGTTTTTTTACCGATGTAATGGACCCTCTGAACTGTTTGTGAGCTGCATTCGGGAGATTTGGGAAGCAGTGTCAGTCAATTGTTCAGTATAAAATCAGTTGTTCAGTCTAAATCCAAGTATTACAATCTGAATAACACCAAAAAAGAAGGCATGGATAATGAAAGCAGATTTGGGAAAAATAATTCTTTAGATCACATTCATGGACAAAGGCATTACTGTGTCTTTTTGGTTTTGAATCAACGAAAATCAATGTGGGGCACTTAATAACACCATTGTCTAACAGCAAGAGGATCCTTGGTTTTAGATCCCCCTTATGTGCCAGTGTCCTTTCCTGCATTCAAAAACATGCCGTCAATTGGTCAGTCTATATTGCTCTTATATTTGAGCATCTGTATGAATGTTTGTCTTTCCTGTGTGTCTCTGTGTGACCAAGAAACAAACAGATAACCTTTCCAGGGTTAACTTACCTCTGCCAGTGAGAGCTGAGCATAGAAACCAGCCTGCGAGGACAAGAGTTTGCATAAAATTGATCCAACAGTTTCCTGAACCTCATGCCAGCCCATTCCTACTCTGGAAAAACACTCATATTTTATCCGTTTTTTAAAATCATTTGATAAAAGTAGAGGGTTTTGCCTCTTGGGAGTTCCTAAGAATGTATAAACATTTAAAAAAAATCTAAAAACAGAAAAATACATTGTGAAAAAACTCAAAAGTATATGATGTATTAAAAGTAAAATATGCAGTAAAAAGTTTAGAATCATGTTCACTACAAAACTGTGAGTTTTCACTTTTCTTTGTCCCGGATGTTTTAGACCAAAGTTTCTTTAAGTGTTTGGAGCCACGACCTGATTCTTTCAGCCAGTACAAACGTTAGAATTGTTGTGTTTCACCCTGGGAGAGAAGGGTTACAAAAACAGATCTGCAGTTTTCTGGGTCAGAGCTGCCATGTTGCTCTCAAATGTGCAGAGATCATTCATGTATACTTGCTTCGCATAACGAGATCATACATCTTAAACCTGGTCACATTTTGACAGATTGTTACCAAAG
>NW_015150796.1:643630-652733 GCF_000732505.1 Cyprinodon variegatus
TGGATGGATGGATGGATGGATGGATGGATGGATGGATGGATGGATGGATGGATGGATGGATGGATGGATGGATGGATGGATGGATGGTTTAATTCCCCTTTAACTTTAAGTTATTTCCTATTTGTACAGTAATTAAGCCCTGTTGTTTTACTGCTTTCCCCTTAGCTGCCTTCCAGCTATTTCTGTCCACAACTGCTCCAAATTAGTTGATTACTCCATTAATTGTTCTGTTTGGCATCTATACTCCTCCACTACGGTTATTCATTGCTAGATTTTCTTCAATCCCTCCAGAAGCTCTTTGTTCTCCTTTATTTCCCCTTTTTCTGGTTCCTGTGTTCCCTGGTTAGTTATTTCTGGATTTCTGCTTCTGTTGCCACCACTCTAAGAAAGCTCTACAAACCTCCACTCTAATTGAATCCAATCAGTATAAGAACATCAAGTTTTCCTGGCTTTCTTTCAGATTTGATCTTTTTGTCCCTTATTCACTTTGATAAGTTCTGTCTAAATTTTTCGCTAAATTTAGTTTTAGATACTTAATTTAATCTTTGCAGTGCCTTAGGTTTTTGTGTTACTTGAACAAAGGATGCTATTTTGACACCTCTCTCAATGGCTGCCTGTCTGTGGCTCTCTTATCATAAAGCATTTTGACACCTTTCTTTCAGAACAGCATGGCCCAAGGCTTTCTGGGCTTAGGGAGATAATAAAAAAAAGAGCTGAAGCTTGTTTTTATAATTCTTAGAGGATTTAAGAAGCTCTTATCAGGGATGTCAGTTACATATTCCATGGTGATTTTATTTGTAATTTCAATCCTAAGGAAAATTATGTTCCTTTTTTTCCCTTTGGTTTTATTTGTTCTTGTTTGACAACCTGATTTCTTTTAAAGCGTATGTCTTAGTTTGGATTATATTTAATTTTACAACCACAATTATTTTCTCCTATGTACCTTAAATATTTTTATCAAACAGAAGAAGAACACTGAGGTCAAACACATTTTTCCCCATTACGACCATTAATTTGGGTTTTGTAATTATGATTTGTCTTATGGACACTTACGAAGGAGAAGCATGAGAATATATGAACACTTTAAACAAATTAAAAACAGAAACTGTTCCATGCATTTCCATGTCCCCTAAGTGAATATGTTGTAAAACCAACTTTACCTGCATAAAAACTGAGTTTTTTTTTTCTTTCCTTTTCTTTGTAAAACAGACCAAACACACTCAGAGTGGGTTGAAACATGAATAAATATGATTTCCTCTTAATAATGTATTCAGTTGAATTTAGATCTGAACTGACTGGGACATTCTAGAATATAAAGTCTTGATGTATGTTTAGCTTCATCCATCTTCTCATGATCTCTAACCAGCATTTTTGTCCTTACATGATGCTGCTAAAGTACCTTTTTTAACTCTACCATATCTTAACTCTAGGATGGTGTCTTCAGGTTGATTTACAATGTTATTCTATGTCACAAGTGGCATTTTACATCAAGGCTATAAAGTTTAAATTTAGTACATTTTTTCTTTGCTTGGTAGAAGAGCCCATTCTTTCTCTTGAGGCTTTTTCTCCTGCATAGCTTGTGAAACAAACTAAAATGGAAGAACTCTGATGTTTTTGTAGTATCTGTTTTTATCTTGTCAAGTTACCAGTTTGTAAAATTTATATGCATAAATCTTATAAAGCGTGTGTTGATTTTGGTTAATCTTGTATATGTTATTGCATCGGACGATGACATTTCACATCGATATTGTTGTAATATTAAACCTATATGTCAATGATTAGCAAAACTAACTACCGAAAGAAATGTAGATAATAGATGTGGTTTCACAAATGTAAGAGATAAATGAATAAATAAATTTGTTTCCTGAAAACAGGAGAGGACAAAAGAACATAAAAGAAATACAGAAAACCTGTGATGGTGTTTGCTCAAATATGTAAAGTGTAAATATGATATAATAAAAAAGATTAATAGAAAACATGCATACAAAATATATGTTGACATATCCTTTATTCATATACAACATAGATTTCACATGACTTGTAAAATTTCTTATGAAATGAATGGAAAAGTGGCCTCTTTAAGGAGTGAATCATATAAGCCTTCCATGAACAATGTATGAAAAATACTGATTGATTGGTTGACCTAATACTTACAATTTTAGGTGTGGTTTTTGTAATTTCCTTTCCATATTGGTAGCTATTTTGCATTTTCACTTTACTTGCTGTTAAAATGGAGCCTTACAAAAAATGTAGAACCTGTCCAAGGGTTTTCTGTCAAGACTTTTGTGTCTTTTCAATGTGGTAATATTAGTCTTATTTAGGTCTTTTTGCTCGAAGTAACACCCCCAACAGGTTGGTGCTATTTCTTCCTACTTCCATTACTCACCTCATCAGAACACCCCTGCTGCATGGCCTTAACAAGACCAAATCTGAACTCCTTTCAAATATGACTCATGCTACTCCCACTAAGATATGAGCAATTCTCTGAAAAACCTTTAAAATGCTGTCCGCTTTCTTTTGTGAGGGTCTTTGGTGCAAAATAACACTAACCACAGCAGGGCTGGCATTTCCAGAGTCGCTAATGGAGAGCTTTTACCTTAGTATCTACAAATAGCACAAAATAATCAATTAATAACATGAATCTGTCAGAGAATTACAGAGCCTTAGTCACCACTGTGACGAACATATGTGGGTTGGAATGAAAAGCAAAATGTAAGAAAAAGGGATTTTGTTTGTTGCCAGATGTTTCTTCTCACTTGATGTATGTATTGATTATGTGACTCAGTATGTTATATTTTGTGTGATGTTATGTTTGATATAAAGACAGATTGTTAAATCCAGACTCACACTTGTGCATTGATGATTCATTTAATGCCCAGCCCAGTTGGGGCTGCAAATATGTTTTTTAATCAAATAATATTCAGACTGTCATATATTGTTCTGTAAACACTTACCTGTGTGTTAGAACAACAGACGAAAGTGTCAACTGAGCTCAAATTAGGAATAAACAGATAAGTGCACGTATATGAGGGTGTGCATTTATATATTCACGACAGCATCTATTCAAAATATAAGGGTTTATTAAAAATCATTCAGCTCCAAGTCAAATCTATTTCCATTTAAAGTTCTTGTCTGAAACAAAACTAAACTAAGCTGTTATGTACACAAAAAAAACATGGTTGAAAAACCAAAATCAATAATCAAAGTTTAAACTGAAGACATTGGAATATGGCCAAATTAGTTTTAACTAATTTATAGTAACTGGAAATTGTTCAAACCAATTCACAATGCAAATCCAAGAGGTTGATAAAACATTATTTGTCAAAATAATGTTTTTTTTTTTTCTTAATCAGAAACCAATACCATTTAGTTATTTGAATCTTAACCTCAATCTTAATCTTCATCAAATATGATAGATCTAGTTGCTAGCGGGTATAAAGGGACTCATCTTAAATTCATCTTTGGTCATAATTTGGTAATGAAAATGTGAAGAGCACATGAGGAAGCACATAAACATTGATGTTATACGTGGTTAAACCATTAGTGAAATATTGCTTGTTTTAGTTTAATAAACAACAGCTGAAAATGTGTCAGCATGGTGAGTCCTGTGACCCATCTAGTTAACTTGTCTTACACAACAGTAAACACATGTAATGATCAGAAATCATGCGAAAGACAAAATATTTAGCAGGAAATTATTTTCCTCATGTATCAGACCTTCAAACCACTGCTGATTTCCATTTTTTAAAAAGCTGACTTTCGCCAGTATTAGCAGCTAAAGCCGGACATACACTGTGCGATTTTTTTCAATCATTGCCCGTAGCTGCAACCACAGGGTTTCGTCGTACAGTGTAAGTTCAAAGGTCACGATGTATGTGCAGCACGACACTCTCATGCGATCTACCTGCTCACACTGCACTTCTTAAAACCACGTCGGACTTCAGCTCCGTAGTGAGATGGAGATGCTCTGACTCGTCTATCCGGAAGCCAAACAAATAGAAGGGGAATATGAAGTTCACTAGAGTGAAATGCGCTGCCTTGGCAATTGGTGCAATTTTGTGCTGAAAGCTCTAAAAAGAAAAGGACATATTTAGACAAAGACATGGCTGAGCAAACGTGGCTACTATGGTCTGTCAATTTTACAGAAAGAATTCCATTTCACTCATTGCACCCCCGCCACGATTCTGTATTTACATCTGAGAGGAAGAAGAAGAAAAAGAATCCTTCTTTGCGCATGCCCACTGAGCGATTTGCCACGACGGTCAGGAGAAAATCAAACATGTGTGATAGGGAGGTAGTCGTAAGAGGCTGATTGCCCCTCGTTACCCCTTGCACACTACACGACGCAAGATCAGGCTGAAAGTCGGCCCGATCAAATCATTCTCGCATGACTGGAAAATTGCCCTGAAAATCGCACAGTGTACGCCCGGCTTTAGTGTGGCAGGCTCACAGTAGGGAAGCTTGGGTCTCAAGGCCTCCAAACATTCCTGAAACTAAGAGAGAAATATTGCAAACAATCTGTTTTGCAGTGACTTCCTTCTGGTGTTTCCCATCAGGTCCATTTAGCCTTTGATGAGTCTGCAGATCCTTGTCCTTGGCATTCAGGTAGCCTGGCCAGCTAGACTGATTTGCACTGGCCGGACGTCAGTCTGTTAATACTCTGGTCTAAAACAGACTGGACCAATCACAGAGCAGGAAGTTGGCCAATAATGCAACAGTACATTTCTGTAACCATGACAGTCAAGATTTCAGGCACAATGGAGTGGCGTTTTATTGATGTTCTGAAAAAGCTGCTTATATCCCTAAAACTGGTTTCTGTAAGAGTTTTTCTTTTTTTTTTTTTTTTTATGTTTTTGCACCACATCTGTAGTACCGGTAGTCCAGTAATCTGATTGGTTCTAAACTGTTTTTGTTGACTCAATTAGCCCTGCCTTTGAAAGTGGGCTCTTCCTGCTTCTTTCCAGACTACTACATTGTGTACATGGCGTGCTTAGTCTGGCTGACCAGGCTGTAATTCAGATTCTTTTTGTGTTGAAAATGTATAATCTTTTTAGAATAGTGACAGCATAGAAAGATATATAATAAAATCCTCACCTCCTTTTAAAAGTGCATTTGCATCTTTGGGGAGTGGGGAGTGTTGTCGCAGTGGTTAGAGCAGTGCGCTTGTGCTCTGAGAAGGTTGCAAGTACCCGGTTTGATCCCCACAGCCTCCACTCTGGGTCCCTGAGCAAGACCCTTAACCCTACACTGCTCCCCAGGCACTGCACAATGGCAGCCCATTGCTACCCAAGTGGATGGGTTAAATGCAGAGGTAAAAAGCGCCTTGGACTTTGAAAAAATGCTATATAAATACAGGCCATTTACCATTTACAATAAAAAAAAAACAGATCTCAGATAGGTCAGAGATAAAGTTGTATCACCTTCCTCCAGGAAAATTTCCTTAAACATGCAGGCAGGGCACAAAAAAAACATTGATCAATCCATATTTATGTGTTAAAATTGTCAAGTCAAAGTCTAGAGCTAAACCAGTTTAAAATCTCTGGTAAGAATTGAAAAGGACTTTTCAACGTGTGATGCTGTTTGCTAGCTTGCTTAGTATTTGGACAAATAGTCCAGATAGAAAGTTATGGCAAATTACAGCACTATTCATAAGATAAAAAAAACTAAAAGGAAAAAACAACACAATTTCCAACTTTACAATGTTTTCTGTGTGATCAGCTTTATAATTCACCTGTCTCCCACCTCTCTCCTTTTCCTAATGTTTAGGAACTAGAAGGCATGAACTACTTCCTTTAATCCATCCCCTTTGATTTGATTAGATAGTAATGATAAACATGATTAATCCCCCACTGAGTGCTTGGTTGTGTTTATTAGAATTGCAAAGTTGCAAAGATCTTTTCTATGGAGAAGTACGTGACAAAAAGCTTAATGTCTTTAGAGATTCAATGTGAACTCTAAAGAAGTTGATTGTGGTGTTGGAGACTTTAATCACAACATGTTTAATTAATCCCAAACTTGCCTTTCACAACTTTGTCCGTTATTGGATCCTAAAGACTGGAATTTTAGCTAGAGGCAAAATGTAATGACTAGTTTTAATACTTGCATGCATAACAATGAGGAAAAGGGGGAATTTTATTTCTTTTATCTTGAGTCTTTTGATCACGCTTTGACTCATAGGCTGGTTGAACCTCTTGGTAATCTTAAAACATAATTGTTCAGATTCACATGTTGTCACATGTTTACATTTTGCTACCCCGTGTGCATCTCCACTGTCTGTTAAGATATGTGGAGTATAATCAGAGGCTGAGGATGTTAGTTGTGTGCTTAATTATCATAGCTGACACTCACAGAGCTGAGGGAGCAGTCTAAACTGTTTGCCTGCATTTGGTCCCAGTTCATTTAGCTGCTGCCCGCAGGGCTGAAGCTTTTTATTATGAATGAGGCGCTTCATTGATGTGCCTCAAAGTCAGAGGCTCATTAGAGTTAAATAGTGTACACTGGTTGCACTTCCATTTCCATGACTCCAAGAACTATACTGTTATGTTCCACCTCAGTCACTTTGAAGCACTAGCAGCACACTTTTGCACCTTGCCTTACCCTACTTTTACCCACTTAGTAAATATGGTGCAATACAATATAATAATATCTCTTGGTATGTTCTTTATAGTAATTTTCAAACATCTGAATTTTACATTCATATGGATTTTACACGCTCAGTGTAAAATGTTTGAAACCAGCTTTCAGAGAATGTGGTTAAATCACAATAAAGGCTAGATTGCTTGACGCATGTACGTTCAGCATGGAAATGAGATGCATGCAAACCACAGTGTTTGTACTCCATGCAGTTTTTTCACCACATAACTTATATTCTGGCTGGCTGTATTACATGTTGATTTCCAGCTTTTTCAAGGCCTTTTGGGCGTTTTAAGCATGACAGCCATTTCTTTTTTATGAGTTGTTCACATTGTCTTCATCATGCAGTTGAGTTTCTTGAAGATTTAAATGAATGATTACAAACAACTGAGGGAGGAATCAAAAAATCCAACATAACAATAATAATAAACAAACCAGAACCATGGAAACATCAGGGAAAACAATCGCGAAGAGCCAGGGTAGGACGAGGAAAGACAAGGTAAGACGAGGAACCAGCACTGAGGAACTGCACAAAGAGAGTATTTATGGGAAACTGAACATAGAGAGGACTAACAAGCTGATAGGGAGCAGGTGTGAAGAGAGGAGTCTAGAAAGGAGCAAAGGGAAAGGAGACCAACACAAGAGGGCAACAGTGAGCTACAAATAAAAACCTAAGAACTCAAATATATCCAGAAAACACAACAAAATAGGAATTAAAACAATAAAACTAGAAAACATGGAGCAAAGTAAAACTGAATACTCAAAAGAAAACTTAACAGAACCAAGACTGTGACACATATCATATGATTCTTTAGATATTTATTTCAAAAACTCTTGCAAGTAGGAACTGACGCTTATCAGCATGTGTTTCCATGTAGCCCTGTCCCCATAGTTCAATGTGCACCGTGCAGAAAGAGATGCTGACAGGATGCTTTGCGTAGAGGTGTGGATGTTTGAATGATGTAATTTGGCCCCATGGATCCCAGAGACGTATTAAGCAAAAACCAGGCAATACACTGGCTTTTATTACTTATTTTAAATTTTAGAACATTAGAAATACTTGATCAAGTACAGGTATTATATGACTAAAACAGGGGAAAAATCAACAACAATAAGTTTGAAAACAACTGACCCATGTAAAATTAATCAGTAACTTACAGAAGCAGGGTGTTTCTATTAGCACGGAAATATCAGAGATTTTAGATGCAGGCTGATAGGATTCAATATTAGATTTTTGCCTAATATTGGACCAATACCCGTTCTTAATAGCGGATTGGGACAGCGTTCATAGTTATAGCATGGCCTTGATTCTGATTGGCTCCAGTGGTTCCATTAAAAATTGTTATAGAGCATCTTTTAAAAGTTATGGTAGAATAGCCTTATTGTTCTGAATGCACTGGCTCCCTCTGAAATAATGCCTTTTCATCACTTAGTATAAAACCAAGCCGAGGGTTTGCCCTACTTTTATCTGCAGCAGAAACGCTCTCACAAATCTGGTGGTTATATACAGAACTGCTTGGATATGAATAGTAAGGAGTAAATGAAGTGACTTTTGCCAAATGCAGTCCAAGCCTAATAGTAGAAGTAGAAACCAAAAAATAAACAATTCAGAATGGCAACCTCTGTTCCTACAAGCTCTAGTGAGGGTGCATAGAAAATATTTGGGCCATTCAATTTTCAAACAGTGGTCCTATCCAGGAAAAATGGCAGTAAAAACAATTATATATGTATCCGTGCGTTCTCTCTGCAAAAAACACTATCTTCAGAGCTTAATAATGGTAAACATTGGAGCCACCTTTTGTTTCAGAAACTATTCAGTTTATTGTGGATTTATTCAATACATTTTGCTGTGTTGTTTCCTCCTGCTCTTCTTCCTTCTTATTCAGTGGCTGTATTACCGAGCTCCAGGGGAGGATCTAGGATTCTAGGAGATCAGGGGCTTAGCCCCGAGGGTGAAGATGAGCGTGTAGACTTTCTGCTAAATCCCGTTCTAATGTAAAATATGACAGATTACTGGATTAAAGAAATTTCTAGTACACTACATGCTATCACATGTAACAATTCCAGCTCCATAACATGGGAAGAAATTCATTTACCTGCAAGTCTTTAAATGTGTTTATTTCTTTCTTCAACAACAAGCTCTGTGGAGACATTTGATCATTATTTGCCAAAGTTATGAAGGGGAAATCATATATTTTAGCCACCTGATATAATCTGCTCCCCCATAACATGGGAAAAATTAAACAAATCCTGTGAATTTTGCCCATGTTATGGGGGAGCAGATTATATCAGGTGGCTAAAATATATGATTTCCCCTTCATAACTTTGGCAAATAATGATCAAATGTCTCCACAGAGCTTGTTGTTGAAGAAAGAAATAAACACATTTAAAGACTTGCAGGTAAATGAATTTCTTCCCATGTTATGGGGGAGCAGATTATATCAGGTGGCTAAAATATATGATTTCCCCT
>NW_015150796.1:653809-656788 GCF_000732505.1 Cyprinodon variegatus
GCGTACTATAGCCTATTACTTGATGTGTTAACGGGTCGGGTTGCGGGTTAAATATCGTCAGGTCGGGTTCGGATTTGAATTGAAGACATCCGTGGGTGACGGGTCTGGTTCGGTAGTTATCCTAACGGGTTCTGGCAGGTGCGGGTTGGTAAAACTCGACCCGTGCAGGACTCTACCTGGGACATCAGTCTGTTTAGCAACAGCTAGTGGGGACTTCTTCTGCACAGGAATGCTACATACAGGCTGCTTTCCTGCACACGCTGCCACTCTCTGGTGAATTCCAGTACTGCACATTTTACTCTGATCAGCTCAGAAGCGAGATCCGGGGCTCTTGGGGAAACATCCGGGGCTGCAGCCCAAGTAGCCACCCCCTAGATCCGCCACTGCCAAGCTCCCTACTAGAGTGGCATATGTATTTTATATTTATATGTTTTTTAATACCTACTGCTGCCCCTATGGCTGCAGATGTAACCCAAGAAAACCAAATTAGACTGATTTACAACTATCCCCTTTTTTTTTTTTTACATATTGTAAATAAAATAAAAAAAATATTTAATGTTCTTCAAATTGTTTTCCCTGACCTATCTGCTCTAGTCCTTGTGTCTGTTCTCCAACATTCCAGAGCACAAGTATTATAGGGATAATAAATTACTTACAGGTAGACTTGATCTGCAATTGTTTAATTTCTAAAGATAAATGATTGCACTGGATTTGGGGGATGAAGTTTGGTTCATTTTCAAGTATGATTCACCACTTCAGATTTTTTCACTTATAACAAAAGCCCCAAAACATAAAATGGTTATCTTCCATCAAGTAATTGTGCACAACTTTAATTAGCTATGTTACATGAAATCCTAATAAAATATATTTTAAAAGGTTTCTTACTGTGATTAGTTTTATACTGTAAGCACAATGAAGTTTATGTCGTTGCTCTAAATTAACCACTTATTTAACCAAAATGATACTTTTGGCAAAGTGAACAACATTAAATCCCCTGTTTGTCCTGTGTTAGCATGACTTCCTGCAGAGACTTGTAGCTAAAATCCATTTTACTGCACACATCTTAAGGGATGCTGTCAGAAGTTCATCAAAGCTTTACTTACAGCAGCAGTGTGAGGAAAGATCAATTTCAAAAAGTCTAATTGAACTGGGTGATGCTTTAATAATCCCAATTGGAGGTTAGATAAGTGCAATTACCCGCTTCACCTCTGACAGGCCATGTGCCGTGTTACAAATGCTCATACCGTGTCACAATTCAACCTGTCCTACATGATTGTCATGCAGCCAGTTTGACTGGCTAGGCATTGCTAATAGCACAGCATTTACACAGGAGTGAAAAGAGGGCTAAAGAGCTCCATCAGATCTCAGCCATTGCATTTAATTTCAATCATTTAGCATAATGGCTGAATACAGATGCATTTTCTTGTAATAAAAAATGACAAAGGAGAACAAAATGTGATGAATCTGTGCATAATTTCCTAGTTCACTGCTTCACTGCTCTTTGTTGATTGGGACTGAAACCGCCTTTGGTTTGGCTTGCAGAGTCCTGCCAATGAATACTTACATGCAGGATTTGAAGATCACTTTGTGTTGTGTTCCTCTGTGTGTAATAAACCAGACAAGACAGAGAGTTTCTCCTAATGTTGCCCTCAAGGGCCTTGTTAACATGTTCTAATATGAAGTTTGTCGCTGTTAGCCTGCCTTCTTCAACCCACTTATTGACCCATTCTTCATTATATAATAGTTAAAGTTTAAAAAAATAGCCTGTCATCAGAGCATATAGCCTCCACAACTACAAATCCAGTTTTATCTTACGTTCTTTGGACATCTATATCACAGGATTAGGGGTCACCTAATGGGATTACTACCATCTCAAAGACCCGCTTTAATATTCACTGGTCACCCTGCTCTAAGATTAATAGACCACTTTAAATTCCAATTCAATACAGGTCGCTTTAGAATGCTCAATATTGGTAGGTATGTTGCGATGGTTCCTATTTGTACAGGCAGACTGAAATTTATAGCTACGTTTCTGTAAATGTTGTTTTCTACCAGTAGTTTATGGTGATCCGTCTCTCTGCACCACAATGCAGATATTGCCAAAGACTGACAAAGCTGGGATGTCTGATTAGGCTGACATTTATTCAGGGTGGATTTGGAGACCTCCACAAAAGGACAGAACCATCAGTCTCATTACGCTGGTTTAAAATCACAGTAGTTAGAATTTCCTTTGAATCTCTGCAGAAAAAAAAGCTCATCTTTACTACAGACAGAAATATACGCAAGTGTGTGTTTCCTACATTTTCTCAAAGCCTTATTTAATGTTTCAGGACATGTTCATAATAAGTCACTGTCTGTTTAAGTCTCTCCTGCACACATATGCACGCTCCCAGTGACGTTAACTTCCACATCTGTTCAATGTCACAAGACAACCGCAGGGGTAACTTAGAGGCAGAGGGAACGCAGTATAAAGATGCAATAGTTGAAAAATAAACTAAAAGATAGGGATGCAGCTCCATGTGTGACCGTAGGGTCCTCACTGGCCCTTTTCAGACAATATCTGGAGAGTTGCGTTAATCCCTCACCAGTCACTCATTTCTCCTAAAAGCCTGACGTTTCCCCATGCATCCACGGCTTATTTCCCATGTTTGCCTTCCTCTGTGAAAACAGCTGGGTTTTTTTCACGGAAGCATCTCTCTTCCTTAGCTTCACCCAGAAAGTGATAACTTTAGAATGTCTCTTTATTTGCCTTTTTGTGAGATTAAAGGAATAGTACACCCAAAACATGATTAGCCTTCATTTTCTACTCACCCCCATGCTGAACAAAACTCTGGAGTACTTTTTTGATATCTCAAATGCATCTGGAGATCTGGGAGGCTTCTTGCTGTCTGCTGACATTCAAATAATGGAGGGGTCCATAAAAGTCCACAAAAACGTGTCAATATTCCTCCATACTGCTCGTCCAATGTAATCCAAGTG
>NW_015150796.1:657173-666027 GCF_000732505.1 Cyprinodon variegatus
CCATAGACCTCCATTATTTGAATGTCAGCAGACAGCAAGAAGCCTCCCAGATCTCCAGATGCATTTGAGATATCAAAAAAGTACTCCAGAGTGTTGTTCAGCATGGGGGTGAGTAGAAAATGAAGGCTAATCATGTTTTGGGTGTACTATTCCTTTAAGTTCTGAAACATTAAGATCTTAGAAATTTGGTTTACCGAGATAAAACTGAATCAGTGAAAGTGTTTTTACAGATACTGGAAGCATTTTCCCAGCTGCTCAGAATGAGATAAAAAAGGATGAGTCACACAGCTGCAATATGCCATGTAAAAATTATTTTTTTTTTATTGTGCATGCACTAATTAACTTTAATTCAGTTGACGCATTCCAATCTTATTCCTACCTCTTGAGAATCATTAACAGAAACCCCAAATTCAGGTGGCAACTGGATAGAATTTTGGGGTATCAAACTAAAGGGGTAGAAATTTTTTTTTTTTTAGTTCAATACTTTGCAAATTATGTAAAAGCTGCTGGCTGCAAAATGACAAACTATGAACAATTCAAATGGGTACGAATACTTTTGAGGCACCTCAGATGTTTTTGTAGGTGTAGGCTTACAGAGGATGGTTTCAACATTATATAATGTTGACGATATCACTATGAAATATTGGATATGAGCATCGTATAGTAAAACACTAAAACAACTGAGATTAAATATTTTAAATGTTATGTTCTACTGTTTACAGACACTGGTCTCATCTCTATGCCAGCTCTAAAAAATATTCTAAGACACCAGTAAATTCACCTTTGCTATTATGGAGATGAAATGTGCATATTTATGGCTCACTCACCAAACAACTTTCAGACTAATTTATATTCAGCTGGAGCCCTATTTTGTCGGCTGGACTCATCTCCCTTGCTGGCTGGAAATTGAATATTTTGATGGCAGCAATAAATATTCATCATTGAAAGCATTGTTCAGGTTGGAAACATGATGGTAATAGATATTTGAGGAGATGCTAAATAAATCAGATTCTAAAAACACCTGTTTTTTGGCTGGGGTTGTTTAAGGGACTTTTGAATATTGAATAATAATTGTTTATCTTGTATTTTAACATTAGATATACTCACTGTAGAAGTGGATATGATTAGTTGTAGAACAAAAAAAATAACAAAACAGAACCATGCAAAACAATCTTTTACGCAAATCTCACTGTTTTTGCTTTTATGTCACATTAAATAATACAGATATTAAAATACATTTTAGAAGTAAATAAAAATCCTAACTAGCCATTTCAAAATATCAGGAAAAATGTGCAATAACTGGTTCCAAGTATTTTTGTCATTCTAAAGATATTCTCCTCCTCTGTCGCCTCCGGCCCCATGGCCGGCCTCCGGAGACTCTTCCTCGCCTCTGGCCTCACTGCCGCCCTCCAAAGGCCCTCCGCTGTCGCCTTCGGCCCCACGGCCGGCCTCCAGAGACTCTTCCTCGCCTCCGGCCCCACGGCCAGGCTCCAGAGACTCTTCCTCGCCTTCGGCCCCACTGCCGGCCTTCAGAGACTCTTCCTTGCCTCCAGCCCCACGGCCGGCCTTCGGAGACTCGATTGCCCTCGCCCACCTTTGGTGGGTTGTTTTGTTTTTTGGATTCTGTTTTTTGGTTACTTGCCCCTCTTCCTGGTTCCCCCTCCGCCCACCCTAGGTGGGTTGTTTTTTGTTTTGGGGCATTTTAGGGTGTCTGGAATCTGCCCCTAAGTGGGGGGTACTGTCACTTCCTTGGTTCTGCTATGTTTTCTTTTGAGTATTCAGTTTTACTTTTCTCCTTGTTTTCTAGTTTTATTGGTTTTATTTCTATTTTGTTGTATTTTCTGGATATGTTTGAGTTCTAAGGTTTTTGCCCTCGTGTGTTGGTCTCCTTTTCCCTAGCTCCTTCCTTGACTGCTCTCTTCACACCTGCTCCCAATTCGGCCCGTTAGTCCTCTCTTTGTTCAGTTTACCATAAATACTCTCCTTGTGGAGTTCCTCAGTGCTGGTTCCTCATCATACCTCGTCTTACTTCTTCATACCTCATCCTACTTTGTCTTACCTCGTCTTACCCTGGCTCCTCATGATTGTTTTCCCCTGATGTCTCCATGGTTCTGGTTTGTGTTAGATTTTAAGTTGGATTTTGGATTCCTGCCTCTGTTAACTGTTACCACTAATTAAAACTGCAAGAACTCACCCCTGCCTCTCAGCCTCTCAACCAAACCGTTACAATCTGTTTCATTTAATAAACTTTTTCAAAACTTAAGGAATTTCACATTTTTATTCCTTCCTCCTTTCCTTCCCTGAGTGTAAACCCTGATATTGGTAAACATTGGTGAATAAAAACATTACATCATAAGTCAGTGGATTTATTGCTATATAACATTTCCTTTGGGAGTGATGTGTAGCCATTTCATTGTACTTCTGGTGTGTACCTCCATCTTGAATTGCAAAAATCCCAGAAGATGGCCCCTGCAGTACAGTATATTTGGCTTTATAAAATATAAGTCCAGACTTTGACTAGGCCCCATATAAATCCTTCAATATTTTCATTTTGGCCACTTGCTGGTGTACTAGGGATCACTGCTCTGTCATGATCCTAAACCTGAGTTATCCTGAGTGACATCCTGATGACAAAGCATTCCCTTTGTGGATTCTGTGGTAAAGGCAGAAAACATGGTTTCATCAGGGGCAAGTCACCCCAGACCATAACAACACTACCACTATGTCTGACTGTCTGTTTGATTCTGTGTCTCATCAGTCCAGGCCTTTCTGGGTTTTATTGTCAGTGCAGGCTTTCACCTTTCTTATCTCATTTATGACCCTCCTGGAATGTTCTCTCTTTCTTTTGTTTTCTCCATTTGGTTTTGGTTTTGCCAGCAACCCAAAACCTAAGATATGGCTTTGTAAATCCTTTTCCAGATTAAGATATCTGATTAAGACAGCTGTTCCTGTATTATACTTTTTCAGTTCATTTTATCGTACATCCTGTTGCTGGACAGGATCTATTTCAGTTTTTTATTTTTTTTATTTTATTGCGCCGGTCTGGTATTAATCAGGAAAGCCAGATATTCAAATTTGTTTGATAATCTGAAACATTTAAGGGTCACAGATAAGCAAAAACAGAGAAAATCTGTATTTAGGCAAACCCTTTCTTCCTAGTTATGAATGCTAAAAAGGTTGCATTAGTGTATGTTAGCTCTAATAAAACAGATGCCCCCAAATAGGGGACATATCCTTAACAGGTCTGACCACCTGGAGCCGAATGAGAGCCACCCTGATGCCTCACATCAAAGGCTGAATTATCTGCTGGTGGTCGGCATAAGAGCAGAGCAGCCGCTGTCACTGTAACAGTGAGCATAATGGTCAGAGTTCCACATCAGGCTCCAATAGAGAAACATGGGGAGACAAGCACTGCACTGTGAAAATCAATACAACATGGGAATAATCTAGCAGCCTTGGCAAAGCACAATGAGCTTCAGACACACTCAGGGACACCAGTCAGAAAACACAAGAGCATAAAATAAAACAGGAAAAAATTTCATTGAAGTGTCAACAAGCACAAAGGCTGTGCCAGCTAGCATTAATGTAGAAACCTATTACCATAGCAACAGACAGACGGAGAAAAGCTCATACATAGATGTCAAAAGAGCCACACAGAATGATTAGGCTGCTCCCATAATTAACTTTTGTGCTAATGTGATTTGCAGCAGCAATTCCAAACAAGGATTTATGCTTCATTCTGGGTGAAATAATGTGTTGTTCAATAAATAGACATGTGTAGTTTCACTGTATTGGTACGATTCTGAATCCCCCATGGAAGTGCTTACAAAGATCTAAAGCTTTCTGGATGTGCAGCTAAGTGATCGCAGCAGGGTAGAGAGAGCAGAGGAGAGAATATGAGTATGTGAGAATATTTATAAAGTCTGATTCATCCACCGCTCCAAAGTCCTCTTAGACACACTGAATAGAAACAGGCTTTCAGCCCATACAATCTTTTACAAGGTTCTTCTTCAGTATTTGCACATGTCTGGACTGGAGCATCTCTGACTGTCTGCTGTAGATGCAGGTTTGCATGAATGGAGCAAGTATCTAATAAACGGATGAGAGGATTACATTTGGTATGAATGACTCCGTCTGTTCACATTCTTATAAGTTCCGGTCATCTGGACTGTTGCATCATAAGCCCATTTTAATCACTCCAAAAGGCAATGAAAATGATTAAAATGAGACTGGCACAAACCAAAACTTACCTTACTTTGGTAACAGTGGTTGCTGTATCCTGACTCGCTGTTATGTAAACCTTATTTACAGCATGAAAGAGAGGCGGCATGAGAGTTGTAGGCCATGAAATGACATTTTCAGGAAGAGCTTTTACTGATAGGAGAAGACGTTAAGGTGCTACTGGGAAGCAGATCCTGATATAAATGTCATGGAAAATTAGACAGTGGATGCTCACATCCTGCCAGATATTCTCAGAGGAGTGAAATGGGTTTTCACAGCTGGGACATTTGAGAGGCCTGCATAAAATGTGCAAAAGCATTCATACCCATCTAAGTTTTCCCTCAATTTGTCACATCACAGACTCAATCTATGCAGTTGTTTGAGATTTTGCATTGTATATCAATACAAACAGGGGTTGGCGATTAATAATTTTTATTGTTTTATCGGTTTTCTTTGTTTATGAAAATGTAATTTATAAAAAAATCTGGATTTTTTTTCACCAAACCAATCCTTGGACTACCATAGCTCAGACTGATGTAAGTTCATCACTTTTTGTTCCTAAAAGTCTACTCATAACTTATAAAGTAGCTCACTGTGTAAACATTTAGTGTGTTATATTTTCACCGTTTGTCGGGAAACAGGATTATTTTATAAACATGTTTCCCAGCTTGAACTTCATTGCCTTTTAAATTAGGGTCACCTTTCAGAGGGGGTGAGGGATAGATGTTGAAAGCAATATATATAATTTTGTATTTTACTATGAAACTTAAGTAAAAGAGCAATTCATCATATTTAGTAGGAAAAGAATGGAGGTTATATTTTTAAGCCATGTGCCCAGTCTTAATGCAAAAAGGCGCGTAGTTATGACGTAAAAGGGAAATGGTAAGTGTAATGTTTTGTTGTTTGACCCGTATGTAAGCAGGAGCCAAACACTTTTTTTTTTTAATCTAGTGAAATATGATAACAAAAAGATTTTTTTAAACTGATAACTGTATGAAACTATGGCAGCCAGAGGAGCAGCAAGAAATGTGGTAGAAATTTAGCAGAGAAATTGTAAATATTGGCACAAGAGTTATTGGAGCAAGGAGCTGAGATTAACTGAATGTGCTGCAGATGTGGTAAAGGGTAATAGATATGGACAGAGAAGCAATAGCTAAAAAATGACACATAGAACCAAAAAAACAACACCAAAAACAAAAAAAAAGCGATAACTTTAACTCAAATTAGAGGGATGTGACACAGTAAAACGAGAACTTAGAAACATAAGATTCAGGTAACATATTAAAGTTAAAGTTTTGACCATCAAAACATGTTTTTTCAAAAAATCCTGCAAGCAAAAATTCAAAAGTGTGGCAGGTCTCAGTCTATTTGGTATACTTAGATAAAATCTATAGCAATTACCTTTCCTCAAAAGTCATAATCTCTCTATAAGTATAAAAGATTCAGGGGTTTGTTTGGGAAAATAAGTGGACAAACAGCTTCATGAGCAGACAGTTCAGGCAGGATGCTGTGGAGAAGTTAAAAGCAGAGTTTTTTTCTTTTCACTGTTCTAGAACAGCTCAGCAAACCTGGGCCAGTCTTAACAGATTCAAGGTTTAATCACAAATAAACTAGGTATAATAATTTATGTAATGTTGCTCTAACTAGAATGAAAAAAGTCTATGTGTTGCCTTTACAAAAGTACCAGAAGTTGCATTAAAACAAGATGAATGTGGAGCTGCTATTAAATAATTTTCATGTATATTTTCAGGCTGGCTTTGCGTCAGACTGGCAAACCTGTCCAAGATGTTTTCACCTCTCACCCATAGACTGCCGGAGATAGGCAATCTCCTGAGGATGGATTGACGGATGGACGAAAGGACGGACGGAAGGACTGACTGACGGCTGGCTGGCTGGCTGGCTTTTAAGGCTATTTTTTTGCTATATGACTGAAATTTCTGAACTTTGATGAAAAGATTTTCAGCGGAGCGCTCTTGGAATTTCAAACTCTGAGCCACAGAGCACAACAAGACCCCACTTTTGCATAAAATGGGTGCTATTTTGTGAAATTGCATAAATCCCTTTCTTGTACCACAATGGGGAAATTCGCTCACTGTATTTGACCCATCCACTTGGGGAGCAGAGGGCTGCAATTGTGTGGCACCTGAGGAGCAGTGTTGGGTTAAGGGTCTTGCTCAGGAATCCAGTGTGTAGGCTGTGGGGATGGAACTGGGTACTTGCATCTTCCCAGTGCACAAGTGCACTGCTCTAACCACTGGGCCAACACCCCAACAGGCCAACAAAACTTCTTTGTGGGAGTTCGTTTTTATGTTTTAAGCACTAAGTCAGTTATTTACCTAATGATTTCAAGCATTTATAAAACAAAACATAAAAGTATTTATATCCTCAAAAAGTATTGTTTTATTATGGTTGTATTATGGTTATAAAAGTGGCTATAGTGGTGCAAATACAAACAATGAAGAACACGAGTGTGCACACATGAGAAGCTGGAACAACTCAAATTACATCACTCTGACTTAGCAGTTCTGAGCTCAGATGTAAATCAAATGCAACATCTGTCAGAATGCCTAATCTGGCTGTTAAACACAGTCATAGGTAATGGCATCGTGGACTGTGCTGATGTAGACTTACCTGTAACAAAAAGCATCTTTAATTGCAGGAAAAGGGGATTCTAAAAAGCATTGACTGAGGGAGGAAGAGAAGGTAATGGATGGAATCCAATGCCAACCACATTTTCCAGTTATACATTGAAATAATTAGAAAACTCATCCACCCTTATCCTTTCACTTAACAATTATACACCACTGTGAGTTAATCTCTTACTTTAAACTCCTGTATCAACCACTGCAGCAATTAGTTGTGATGTGACAAATTATGTGAAATTTCACAGGGAGCCCCAATTTGAATTCGACCCTATATTACATGATCTCTAAATTAACTAGTTTCCTTGTTTCAGTCAATCACCCTATTGTACTGCTACCCAAGGCAACTTGTGACTGACATATGTGGTCGGCAGGAATCGCTGCTGGCCTTTATCATTGGACCGGGATAATGAGACTGTCCCGCTGTCAAGCATCTGCGTCCCCATTCTAGTTTTGCTTCGACACACTTCCGCTAACAGGAATTAACATGCACTCATTAGAGCTTTTTGTGCAGGGCCATACAAATGGCTATGCTCCATTACAGCGATGGGGGGGATCTTGTTTTATCTAATTTGTTTGTATAAGTCAGAGTGGCAGGGTTGGAGGTTGCAGTAAGTTCCAAATCAAAGGTGTAGCTTTAGCAGCAGACAGATTAGGTGCATTTATCTTCATTTGCCTGACTGTTGCTGGCTTTGTGTTACAGACTGGAACAGAAATAACCCCCCCCCATCTCTCCCACAGACGCACAGACCACTGCTCAACTCTAAAAAATGAATGAGACATACCACTCTCCATCCTTCCCTCTCTCTCCGTCCCTCCGGGCCTCGTTGCCTGCCAGCTTCTCATTCTGTATTCTGCTTCATACTCGTCCCTGTTTCCGATTATGTACAAATGTCTCCCTTTTTTGTTGCAATCTGGCCTGGTGTCACCGTGACATTTGACAAATAGCGCAGCAAATCACGCCATCCATCCTTTTCACTTAGAATGATAATATCCACACCATTGATTTCTGCTTACAGAGCAGATGTCAGATCGCCCCACAAACACTCTCAGCTTCTGCACAGGTTTGAAGTGCAAAAAGTAGAACACCTTTTGATGCTAATGACCTATTGAACGAATCATTAGGTGCTTTTTTATTATTACCAGGAAGGTGAAAATGAAAATCGACTGCCCTGCTTTATCAACATGCTTTTTACTGCAAATTAAAAGAAGTAGTCCAAATCTCATCGTTCCTGCATGTGTTACCTTAGCTGCAGACTGAAGTGTGCCAGAGGTGGCAGTGAGCCAGCGGTGTCATGGTACAGACTAATAGATTGCTGTTGCCTGAAGTGTGGCATTTTTAGTGTTTACTTACCCTATGTGCGTGTGTGTGTGTGTGTGTGTGTGCAGTTAAACGCATATGGTTGTAAGTGTGTGGTTCCCGGCATGATGGAAAGCCACATTCCATTACTGATGTGACTGAAGGGTGAGGGAAACCATATTAGACAGGAGCACTTGTGTATTTCAGATGCCATTTTGAATTAGGCTGGTATGCTGAAGGTTACCTGCAGAAATCGAAAGTGTTTGCCTCTGAAAATGCATTCATGTGAGGGCAGAGGAGATACAGCAGTACTACTTTTATAGACTGAAGGAAATAGAAAGAGAAAAAAAATCTTATGGTACAGCATCAACAGATTTTATTTTTTTTTTAACCTAGAACTTGACAGTGCAACTTGAAGTCATTTCTTGATTTCAAATATATCACAACCCCATTTAGGTTAAAACACATAAATCTTAGCAATGAATGAGCTTTTCCCTAAATTGAAATAAACTATCTTATTTATTTTTGTGAAAGCAGCAAAGTCACTGGAACCTGCAAAAAGTAAAGATTGCTTAAACTTTCCAATCTTTAGCAGCAGAGCTCAGAATAAATACCATGTACCCCTTGTAGATATGACTTAGACTTAGACAGATTTTATTTGTCATTGTTTCTTACACAAGTGTAAAACAAT